>NW_015505767.1:965214-992629 GCF_001515645.1 Sinocyclocheilus grahami | reverse complement strand
TGATCATATTTTGTAATTATCATTTAAATCTGACTAATTTTCAAATTGTTTGTCATAAATCAACATCTCAGGAAAATGTTATGGGGTTTCAAATCAAAATATGACCATCTGTTATGAAACAGGACGTCGATTTCATACATGTCCACTGTAGAGGACGCCAGGACTTAAAGCATGTTTATTACACATTTTGGGAGACACAACAAATGAATAGAGAAAAAAATATGCATCAATATTCCTATTAAATATTAGATATTATTATGAAAATCTTGCTAATTATTCCTCCCATTATTGCACTTATTTGTTCATTCTGTGTTGCCCCAAAAACACATTAATATGCAAATTAGATACAGTTTATAGATACATTGTATATAATGGGAAAAAACTTGTTTATGGCCATTTTACACACATTTTGCATAAAGAAAATGGTTTTTAAAAATATCTTCATAACATAGTTGAGAATCCTCTTTATATAAAGTTTGGTATAAAAAAAAAATTTGATTTGTGATTAAAACAAACATCCCACTGTTTTTGCCTTTTCATGCCTATTCATGTATTTTTATTTCTTAAAAAACAGAACTTTTTAAAGTCCCGATGTCTTCTACAGAGGACATGGCATAACATATGAATAAAATATCATTTAAAAAAAAAAATCTTATGCTCTAAACAATATCAAAATACTAAATTCACAAAACTTTCTTTTCTTTCAGGAGGTTATGGAGAAAATGAAATGGGATTTTTACTTCTGGAACCCGACTGTTGCACTCTAAGACTATATAGCAGTGTTTACTAGATTTATCTAGTTTACTTTTCTTAATTTAATGAATATAAAAAATAACTTTGCCAGATTTCAAATGTGAATTATTGCAGAAATGCATCATCACAGTCTGAAAAATCTCTGTCCATTCCAGAGACCGAAGGGTTGGAAATCTGGGGGAATTTGAAAAACCAAAATCACTACTTTTTCACATTTTAACATCAGTATCAGTATGATTGTGTACATACAGTTTTAAATGTGTAGATTGTGAAGAGTCTATATTTGGCCTGTTTGGTTGTAGTGGCTATTATGATTGTAGTAACATTTGCATGAACAAAGGGATCAGCTCTGCACCTGGACTTGCTGCACAGCTGTGAGCAGCACTGATAAAACTCAGTATGACTTGCTCACTGGTCTGTTCACCTCATTTATTTATTTCCCTTTTTGATCTTCATGTTATTCTTCAGGTTGTGTCAGTTTTATAATAATGCTTATTGGACTGGTCAAGATTATCCAGTTATGTTCACAGTTAGAGGTAAATGTGTGATTTCCAGTTCAATAGGCGAGGGTGTTGAAGATGTCAGATGTCTAAACTGATTTTGGTTTGGGGTCATTACGGCACACTTTTTAACAAATGAATGGATGGCATGAAAAGCTAATGCTTGACTGAACAATTCAAGGCACAAACCAAAATATTGTATGTGCTCTGAACCAGCAAATTGGATTCTTTGAAGGTGTAAATGTGTTATACAACAAGACTTAGTACTTAATAAGAAAATGTGGTCATTGGTTCTACATTTACTGTTCGATTGCAGTGGCTATAAAAGGAAAATATCTTTCACTTTCAATTGAATTCAGCCTTAATTTGTTTGTTTTGTGCAACCGAAAAGTTTAAGGGAAACATCAGTGCTTATTTAGCAAAAGAAGAATGTGTACACTTCTCCTGATATGCGTTTCTCCTTGTACATTTTATTTACTAAGTGGACCATATAAAATTTGTCTCCCTATATTTAGTGTTATATTGCGTGCTGTACAGTAGTAAATAAAGACTTATTTTAGTTTCTCTCGAGACAAGTGTATAATGAAGAAATACGTTTAATTTGTGAAGGTCCCTGATGCCATGATTTTGTAAGTTTTGTATTCTATTAAAAAAGTCTTTAAAAGTGTCCACTTGACATATAAGATTTAAGATGATACCTTTGAAAAATGCATTCAAGCATGTGTATTAGGGGCTTTTATATACTACAAGTCCTTTTGTATCTGTGATGTTTACATATGGACAACATGTTTACATGTAAAGAAAATTCAATATCCAAACTGTTCATAATTCAAACTATTTTATTTTGATGGCTTGAAACTTAAACGTTGAAACATTTTCTTCATTATTTCATATACAGTGGGGATCAAAATTAGAGAACAACCTACAATTTCCTAAATTTCAAGGTCACTGCTTAGTCCTATTTGAAGTTATCCAGTAGTAGAAGGGCAGTTTTTTAAAAAGCATATTTAAAAAAAAAAAAGAAATTCTGAAGCATAGTATAAAAAACTTAAATGAGATATTTGAAAAAGAACTCTTATCAAAATTAGAGAACACTTACAGATACCTCCAAGTTATTGGCATTAATCTGGCAGCTGGTGCTAATTTCCTTAATTATATGACAAACCCTATTTAACTGGCAACATTCCTCCAATTTTCACTGAGATCGTAAGATGGCGAGCTGCTCTAAGGTGACTGAAACCCTTGACAGGTGGTGGTCCAGACGAAGGCCAAAGAGATGACCCTTTCAGCCATTGCAAGAGAAGTTGATCATTCCAAATCTGGGATTTCTCGAATATTGTAGCTTTACAATGACACTAATTCATTCTCGTGTCTTTCAAAAGCTGGTCGTCCACGTAAGACAAATGCACGAGAAGACAGGATGATGCAGAGAATCGGTTCAACACTGCAGCTGAAAATGCTCACAGTTCAGCACTGAACAGGGTATGGATCTTTCTCGTTACGTTTAAGAGAAGTCGGACTGAAAACGCACTCTGCAGTGACCAAGCTTCTCATCAGCAGAAAGAATATAAAGGCTACACTAACCTTTGCTGAGGAGCATATTGTGTGGAGAGAGGAGAACTGGTCCAAAGTTCACTTTAGTGATGAGAGCAAGTTTAATTTATATGGGTCTGATGGGAAACATTGTGTTCGTCGTCAAACTGGGGAAAGACTGCACCCAAAGTGCGTAAAGAAGTCAGTGAAAGGTGCAGGAGGAAGTGTCAGGGTTTGGGGGGGATGTCTTCTGCAGCAGGAGTTGGGCCTCTTATACAGCTACATGGCAGGTGAATGCAAATATTTATCAGAACCTCCTTCAGCAACAAGCATCTCCCAATCAGCATGCAATTTTCATGCAAGACAATGTCCCTGTCACACTGCAAAACAGGTAAAGCAGTTCCTTGAAGAACATTGAAAATTGAAATGGCCGGCCAAGAGATCTAAACTAAACTGAAAATCTCTGGAAAATCCTTGGCAACAAAGTTATGGCTAAGAAACCCACTACAGTTACTAAACTATGGAAGAGAGTGGAAGAAGAGTGGACCAAAATCACACCAGCACAGTCTGAGAAACTAGTGATATCCTGCAGCCGCAGGTGTGCTGAAGTCATTCAAAGCAAAGGCCTCTACAATTCCTACAAATTTTTTACAGCTGTAACCCTCCAAACTTTTAGTTGTAAGCTTCTTTCGTGCTACAGTGGTCACTGTTCTCTAATTTTGATCACTACTTACACAAAATAAAGGTTTTTGTTGAAATGCCTTGGAAATGTTGTCAAACATGTTAGTAGAACAGCTAATATTCCTTTAAATTTTGAGTAATGAAGATTAACAATATTTCAGGAAAAAATCAAGTGTTTATAGATTGTTCTCTAATTTTGATCTCCAATGTACATGTGGATTATTGTGACGTTTTTATCAGCTGTTTGGACTCTTCGATTCTGACGGCACCCATTCACTGCAGAGGATCCATTGGTGAGCAAGTGATGTAATGCTGCATTTATCAACATCTGTTCTGATGAAGAAACAAACTCATCTACATTTTGGATAGCCTGAGGGTAATTTTCAGCAAGGTTTTTTGGTGAACTATTAATTTACTAAAGACAATCTACAGGAAAAATGCTGCTCACATTGAAAAATGTAAGACCGTTTGCAACTATTGTTTTAATTTAACCACAGCACAGAGCATCACTTCCCAATAACATTTTATATTTGTAATACTACACTAGAAAACTTTTGTTATTTCTGTGACATTTCATGTTCTTACATTTGATAAACACTGCAAATATTTCTGGCAGCTGTCAAATTTAGCATTGTTGTGCTATGTTGTGCTTGTAATGCTTTGTTTGGTGGTCTGTTTGTGCAATAAGCAACACAAGTTTTTGTGTTGCTTATTTTCCCTGGATGTCACGTTTGCCTCTATATTTAAATACCACATGTATCACAAGACCTTGCATGCGCATACCAGGATGTCACACAGACTTCTGTTACTATCTTGGTCCTTCTCTCTCCTTTTATTTTCACTGTTGTCAGTGGAAAAGTGAAGTCATACACTGCAAATATATGTGACCCTGGAGCACAAAACCAGTCTTAAGTCGCTTGGGTATATTTTTAGCAATAGCCAAAAAAACATTGTATGGGTCAAAATTATCGATTTTTCTTTTATGCCAAAAATCATTAGGATATTAAGTAAAGATCATGTTCCATGAAGATATTTCGTAAATTTCCTACCATAAATATATAAAAACATAATTTTGATTAGTAATATGCATTGCTAAGAGCTTCATTTGGACAAGTTTAAAGGCGATTTAAGTATTTAGATTTTTTTTTTGCACCCTCAGATTCCAGATTTTCAAATAATTGTATCTCGGCCAAATGTTGTCCTATCCTAACAAACCATACATCAATGGAAAGCTTATTTGTTCAGCTTTCAGGTGAAAAATGTACCCTTATGACTGGTTTTGTGGTCCAGGGTCACATATGTGCTTGTTATGCGTGAAGTTTTAAAGACAGTTCCTTCCTATCAGTGGGTTTTACAATCTTTTGCTATGCCAGGATTTACCAGGTGGCCCAAAGGCGAGCCAGACACCGAGCATAGCTGGATGCATTATGAGCCAGAACTGTCTATCATGTCATTCTCTCAGCTCCTCAACACATCAAGCTGCCCAAGTGAGAACTCGGAAGCGAGAGAGGAAGGCTGCCAGAACTCTGATTGGCTTCATATTAGTATTCCTGTTCCGCTGGCCTCCTTTAAGCACTGTTGCTCATACACTCAGGGTCAAAAACAAAGTCCTACATGCTAACTGCACAAACAATAAACAATGCGGCCCATACAAAACACTTCCATGCCAGCCATAGATGAACTATGCAATGGTGGGTGGGTGTTTATTAGATTGATGTTGGAGCACTGATAAAAGCTTTATATTCTCAAAGTTAAATGCAAACATAATTTTTGTTAAGCATAAAAACATTTTCCTTTTTCTATGAAAAGTTAAGATCTACATCGCTATTGGAAAATCATGTAATGAATAAGCTGATTTTTGGAATATGGTTATTACTGTCCCGAGGTGGTCTTACCGGCTTGATCAAGGAGGATGGTACCTATATATAATGTAAGAGATCATACATTAATTTTGTGGATGTTCCATGTGGATTTTCCATGTGCTAACTGAGATCATTTAGATCATATGACAACTACACTTTTGACAGTTAGCTAATTTTTGACTATTACATTTAATTGTCTCCTCTTGTGTAAAAAAAAAATTTTAAATATGAAAAGTAATTGTCTCACTTTACCTGCTGTCCCATTTTTTGCTTGTTCATTATTTTTATTAATAAAATAAAAATGTAAATCATAATCTTTGTTAGTTTATTCATTTACTTATGTATTTACATTTAATTGTATCCTGATATTTAAAAGACAATCATATTGAATAGTAATTGCCTCACGTTACCTTCTACATTGTAGCCATTTATTTTAAAAAATCATAAATCACAAGCTTTCTGTTTTATTTTATTTATTTACTTATTTATTTATGTTCTTACATTTAATTATCTTTTTATAATCAATCATGAAATTATTTGTTACACTTAACTTGATGTCCCATTTTTGTTAATATATTATTGTTATTATTATTCATTACTATTATTTTTCTGTTTTAAATGAATCTTTCTGTAAATGTATTTTTTCTGTATATTTATTTATTTATTTTGTAGCCACTATTGTATTTTGGTCACCATGGAAAATATTCATTATAATGAAGACAATCCAGATATATTTCTAGGTTTATATTTTGGTGTTTTTAAATGTCACTTAGATAATTATTTATGTATTATGATATGTAAAATGAAGTGTTTAACCACTCTACAAAACACAAATAAGTATTCCAGTAAGTTAATATGAACTGGTATACATATTCCTTTTCTCCTTTTCTACCAATGCGTCACACAGAAGAAATGGGACTAAACAAAACTCTAATATGCTCAGATTCAAGTTTGGCCTTATTATGCCTGTATGTCCAACAGTCTTTTTCTTCTTCTTCTTCTTCTTCTTCTTCGGTTTTATGGCGGGTAGCACCAACGTTAAGGTGCATATGCTCAACAGTCAGAAACTAGACAAGACATTGTCTTGAAGATACTTCAGATATTATGTATGTTGCAACAGACAAATAAGACAGGAGTGGCATATACAGGAATGACAGGGAATGAGGAAGCAGACAAATGAGCAAAACAAGTTATGGCAAAGGAAAATATAGATATGCAAATTCTGTATAGTAAAGCAGAACTCAAATCAAAAATAAAAATGGGCAATCCTATTGGGATAATGAGCAAAAGGGCAGGCATCAACATTTAATAGGCTACAACCAATGGGTAGATGAAGGAATTCAGGAGGGAGAAGGAAGGAAGATTGTATTGTTTCTAAGGCTGGGACATACAGGACTTAATTCAGCAATGCATATAATAGGAAAACATCCGACAGGACTGTGTGATTGATGCAGAATTAGAGAAACAGTGGAACATGTACTTATTCAGTGTAGCCTAATAGGTTTACAGAGGAAAGAAGAATACTAATTGACCAACTTCAGAAGGGGAACAGCAATTAACATTAAAAGAAGCTTTTAAGTCCAGTAGGATAGTCGGTAACACTTTAAAATAATGGTCCGTTGTTAACAAGTAACTATGCAGGAAGTAATAGGTAGTACTACATTAACATTTAACTTAATACTATTAACTAATAGAGAAGCAAGATTAACTAAGCAGTAAGTAGTAGCAAATTTAGGACAAAGGTATATTATTAGATATTTGATAATTATTAAAAAAAAAATATCCTCATTGAGAACTACTTGTGAACTATGACCAGTTAATAAAGAATAACCAATTCATTACTAATCGCAACAGTAACGTCTTAAAAGTGAACAATTGGGTTCTTTGTGGAAACTGATTTATGAATATGATATCCCGCAAATAAGTCGGCTACATTTGAAAATTGTGACTACTACTCTTACCAAAGGATGGATGTTCAAACTTAAACATAGAATAATAATAAAAATGAAAATTCACTTAAAAATTTGAATAATTATGAAGTGATGCTGACGAGCTCATGATTGAATTAGTTCACAATTATGATCTCTGCTTCGTGTCAGTTCAATGTATCCCACTCCAAAAGACCTACTGGTAAAATATCACTAGTGCCTCGCACAAATGTATGTGTCAGATATAAAATATTTTAAATAACTTATTCAATTACTTAGTAATTACTGAGTGGTTAAGGTGTTTTTCACTTTAAACTAATGGTCCAGATCACTAGTAGTTCCTTAGTAGCACTTTAGCTTTAAAGTGAAAAACACATTAGCCTCTCACTAATTACTCAAGCATTACCATGTCAGCCTGCAGGAACTACTAGTGATCTGGACCATTAGTTTAAAGTGAAAAACACCTTAACCACTCAGTAATTACTAAGTAATTGAATAAGTTATTTAAAATATTTTATATCTGACACATACATTTGTGCGAGGCACTAGTGATATTTTACCAGACACTAATCTGGAATATGCGGTTTTGTGCTTAACACAATATAAATGCAGTCGATGCCCTCATTAAGGATGTGAACTGTTTTTGTCAAGAGAACATCATTATTTACAGTATATTCAAGAAAAGTCCTCCCCAGCCTACTGTCACTAAAGGTATAGGTCTTTTGGAGTCGGAGACATACTGAACTGACACAAACTAGAGCTCATAATTGTGAACTAATTCAATCACTTCCTAATCATTAACATTTTTAAATGAATTATTTGTATTATTATTTTATGTTTTTGTTTGAAATAAACCGAGAACATCCATCCTTTGGTAAGAGTAGCAGTCACAATTTCAACCTGTAGCCCACTTATTTGGGGGATATCATATTCATAAATCAGTTTCCACAAAGAACCCAATTGTTCACTTTTAAGACGTTACTGTTGCGATTAGTAATGAATTGGTTATGCTTTATTAACTGGTCATAGTTCACAAGTAGTTCTCAATGAGGATATTTTTTATTTAATATTGATCAAATATCTAATAAGGAACTACCTTTGTCCTAAATTTGCTACTACTTACTGCTTAGTTAATCTTGCTTCTCTATTAGTTAATAGTATTAAGTTAAGTGTTAATGTAGTACTACCTATTACTTCCTGCATAGTTACTTGTTAACAACGGACCATTATTCTAAAGTGTTACCGGATAGTCTACTAATACATTTTCTAAAAAGTAGGCCTACTCCTTTAATTAATAGAATATAGATAGGATATTATTATTATTATTCATTTCTTTTCTCTGGGCTGTGAGGGACTTGAGCAGTAGATGGAGGAGCTGAACACGCAGCAACATCGAAAGCTCGAGTCCTGATAGGTCCAAGAGTGTCTACAGGGATATAAGAGTGTCTACAGGGATATAAGAGTGTCTACAGGGATATAAGAGTGTCTACAGGGATATAATATCATCTCTGCTCCATTACCGACAGTAGATGGCGGTAGAGCTCTATTGAAGAATGCGAACCGCCAATAAAAAAACGAAGAAGAAGAAGAAGAAGATTAACCGGAAGAGACGTTGTGGCTCATTTCTAGAAAGAGAGGAAAAGGTACTGAGTGATTGTTTTTGTCTAAAAATGTTCTGTTTTAAAATGTTTTTTTCATACTACTTGTAAATATGAAAACAGATGAAAATGTAAATGTTAAAATAATGGATTCGTGTTTCCCAAGTGCACAGCTGATAAAGTGAAATCAGTCCTGTTGACACATGAGCTAGTAGTATGTTTTGACTGATATTTGTGTCTGAATTATTAATGCAAGCTGCTACATTCTATAGTCGAATGTTGTTATGGTTTCTCTTTATATTTAATACATGCATGCAGAAACAGTTTAGTGTAATCTAGGTATATTACGAGGCATGTCAGGTCTAGACATTTATGTTGATGACAATAGGGCGAGTCAAAACCAGTGTATCAAAGTCTGTTGTGATGTTTAGCTTATTACATACTTGCTTTATATGGCTGTCTGAAATTAAATGGGTATGCTGTCGTTTTTTCTTCTTCATATGAGCTAAATGTATGATCATTTTAAATAGTTTTACAGTGTTGGAGGTGCGTATGATTTGAGGTCGTTTACATTTACTTTACTTAAATACTGTTTAGGTTGTGGTGACAGACAGCACAACTCCAGATGGAGTCTGAGACGCTCTCAGCTGCCGTGGCTGACACCTCAAAAGTGTCAGAGACCAGAGAAACCACTACAGACCCTGAGGAAGACTGTTTCTATGACTGTGAGGATAAGTTACCTGGAGAAGATGGACACACTGGCGTTAAGCGCACAGAGAGGGAGCACAGCGACAAGCTGGAGTCAGATGACAGGACAGAAAGCATGAATGGCATTGACCGGTTGTGTTTGGATAACACGTCAGCAGAGGATACTGAAGGGCACGAGGACCATTCGGCTGAAAATAGACGTGACTCATTAACAAAAGACCCAAGTCATGGGAAAGAAAGTGATGAAGAACAGGAGAAATGGGAGGGGTTTGTGGAGAGCGATGAGCAGAGAGAGGGCGACTCCGATTCAGAATTTAAAGAAGAGACGGTCAATGTGAACGAACATGATGAGGAATATCTGCGTGAACTGGAGAAAGACCTGACGGAAGAAGAAAAAGAGGTGAGCATTATTATCCACTTATCCAGTTCTGCCTGTACCATTTTTCACACAATTGTCATTGATATTCTCTCTCTTTTTTTTTTTTTTTACAGAGCAGAAGAAAGGAGAGTTTAGAGCTGAAGGAGAAGGGCAACACACTGTTTAAGAGTGGAGGTAAGACAATCTCACAGTCAAAGATTAACATTCAAACTTATTTTAGTGGCACTAACTTCTGTTTATGAATGAATAGTTCATTATATGTATATATATTAGGGCTGTCAAAAAAAAAATTAGAATTTCGAATATTCGTCGAATTTAAAATAAAAATCCACATTCGAATGCAAAAACGCCTTATCAGTGTGGCACACGATGACGATGTAAGTGCCATTGCATTTTAATGTTAACCTATCCAGTTGAAGCCACTAGATGCGGCGCTGCTGCGTTGTTAATTACAAATATTTTAAAAGAGAACATCAATGCGGAGAAGATCTTGTTTGTCAAAACTGAAACCAAACCGTTCACACAGAACGCATATTTCGCACATTTTCTAGGGACATTCATCACGGTTGCACTCGCGTCTCACACAAAAGAGCCGCATGATTAGAAAGCCATGTAAAATGAATGCAAGTTCAACTTTGAAAAAAACGTATCTCGAGACTTTATAGTGGGTTTTTCCCCCATCCCACTGCAACTCGTGTTTTTAAATGAATAAAATAAAAATCCACATTCGAATGCAAAAACGCCTTATCAGTGTGGCACACGATGACGATGTAAGTGCCATTGCATTTTAATGTTAACCTATCCAGTTGAAGCCACTAGATGCGGCGCTGCTGCGTTGTTAATTACAAATATTTTAAAAGAGAACATCAATGCGGAGAAGATCTTGTTTGTCAAAACTGAAACCAAACCGTTCACACAGAACGCATATTTCGCACATTTTCTAGGGACATTCATCACGGTTGCACTCGCGTCTCACACAAAAGAGCCGCATGATTAGAAAGCCATGTAAAATGAATGCAAGTTCAGCTTTGAAAAAAACGTATCTCGAGACTTTATAGTGGGTTTTTCCCCCATCCCACTGCAACTCTTGTTTTTTTAAAATGAAAAATGTACTCTGTGTGATTGGCTTTCGGTCCTTTGTATAAAACTATGCATACATACATGATGTTGTTTTGTTTATAGTTGTTTAAGCAACTTGATTATAACTGGTTTATAATCATTATTTTAAACATTATGCACTTTTTTCACAGATAGTCTGTTTTCTTATGTTTTGAGTACGTGCATTAGTAATATTTTGCTCGATGCGCCCTCTTGTGGAGTCTTGTGCAATATAATTCAAATTGATAATATTGAAGTAAAAAATTTGAATTTAGTTTTTCAGCCATTTTGACAGCCCTAATATATATGTGTATATATATATTTCACAATATAACTATTTTTACCGTCTAATAAATGCAGCCTTGGTAAGCGTAAGAGAATTGTTTAAAAACACTTACAAAGCCCAAACACTTTTCTGGTGTTTTGATGTGATCAAAATGAAAAGATTAGGGATGTAACGATTAACCAGTTGAAAATCGATTAAAATATGTAACTATTCAAATCGGTTGAGATGCCAAACAAATCGCTATATATTTGGAGTAGGAGTTTATATGAATGTATCTCCTGAGGGGAACTGACTATCTTTAGAAAAGCTTATGTGATATTTTCTTTTCATCTTGCCGCTGAACAATGCATATTAAAGTAGTGTTCATAAGCGCAGCTCTGCTTTGTTTACAGCGGTAACCAAGGAAACACTGTATCATTGCTGTTCATAAGCGCCACCTGCTGTCAGAGAGTGAATCTGCATCTCATTCAGCTCGTCTGCTCTTTCGTTCAGACGTGTTTTATGTAGTATAGTTTCACAAATCTAAAGTCAGACCATTCTGTTTTTGCTTCAAATTTCGAAATGATGCAGTCTCATTTAGATTAAAAACTACTCATGTATACTGCATCTTTTGTTTGGATGATGATTCAAATCTAGTGGTTGCCTCTAATTTTAAATGGAAAGAGCACAGACAAAGCCTTAGGTTGCTCATACTAAGAGATTTCTTTCATTTGTGTAACAGTGTTTTTTAGTTAAAAAAATCTATTTCACAAAGAAACGTGCAGCAATAGCCTAATAAAACGACACCTTTTCATTTACTGTATAATGTCTTCAATCTCATTTTGTAAAAAAAAAAAATCGTGAGAAAATCGAATTGTGAATCGAATCGTGAGTTGAGTGAATCGTCACATCCCTAGAAAAGACCTGTTCGAAAATTTTATGTGCTACAGGAAATACCAACATACTTGTTTAGAACAAGAGAGTGAATAAATGATGACAAATCTTTCGTTTTAAGCTAAACTATCCCTAATGTTTTTTTGCATTGAGGCTGTTTCTTAGATTTGAAAGATATTGTGGCTGAGCTTCTGACATTGTCATTGTTTACAGAGCACATAGAGGCTGAAGAGTCCTACACAGCAGCTCTGAGAGTGTGTCCTGTGTGCTACAGTAAAGAGAGATCCATACTCTTCTCTAATCGAGCTGCTGCACGCATGCATCAGGTGAACTTTTGGTTGTTTTGTGTATATTTCTTTTTTTAATTTTCTAAACACATTTTGTCCCCGATAACTATTGTTTGTTTAAATGTCCACTGAGGACATAATGTTTGCTCACTGTACTGCACCACATAGATATAGCTTAAAATGTGTTCTTATAATCATATGCACACACTTTTTTTTTTTTTTGCATAAGCATGAATCGATGACTTGATGGTTAATAGATTTAGTATTTTAGAATGTATTGGAACCAGTCCAGTGTAATAGCATTTGATACAATCATTACTTTGAGTGCTCAAATTCGATTTTTCTTCCAGTGTTTTTGTATGTGATTATCCAAATGTTCATTTATTTATTCATAGTTTTGCATAACAACTTTATTCATAATTTTATCTGCCAGGATAAAAAAGACAGCGCTATCAGTGACTGCTCTAAAGGTGAGAGCATATCCTGTGCACATTGTGTTCTGTATCCAGAGAAAGTACACGACTCACAACACACATTTTATGGCTATTTTTTTTTATTTTCTGTCTCTGATGTATATCTTGATTTCCTTTTCCTGTAGAAATGTAATTTGACATTTGAATTGCCATGACATAAAGTCATTTGAGACCTTGTGTAATATCTTGTCTTCCACAGCCATAGAACTAAATCCAAATTATGTCCGTGCCATTCTGCGGAGAGCAGAACTCTACGAGAAGACAGACAAGCTCGATGAAGCTCTAGAGGACTACAAAACTGTCTTCGAGAAAGACCCGGGCATCCCTGCAGCTAGAGAGGCCTGTATGGTGAGTGTTTCGACGTCGGTGGTTCTCATCGTTATTGACTCCAAGGCCTGCATTGTCCACAACAATATTAGAATTCTCAAAACACTGCTAGTTACTGTAAATTATATATTTGGGTTCCCACTCTTTTTAATCCCATGATTCTACATCATTTTTCCAGTTGTTAATGATTTACAGGATAAGTATTATTAAAAATAGCAGATAAATTATTTTATAGCTTGGCATAGCTAGTTAAACATACAGGTGCATCTTAATAAATTAGAATGATTGGCATGTCACCATATTCTAATTTGTTGAGATAGTGAATTGGTGGGTTTTTGTTAAATGTGTTTTTGTAAAATCATCACAATTAAAAGAACCAAAGACTTAAACTACTTCAGTCTGTGTGCATTGAATTTATTTAATACACGAGTTTCACAATTTGAGTTGAATTACTGAAATAAATGAACTTTTCCATGACATTCTAATTTATTGAGATGCACCTGTACATTCTTTATAAAAATTACCATGGTGTTTTAAAATGAAGACTCCCACTTGGAAGTCTGCTGAGGTTGAATTAAGCTTGAATATATCCATCATCTAATGCATGTGTTGCATTGTCATTTGAAAATGACACGTGTCTGATTCCATTTAATATTTCATGATCTCAAATCAGCAGCCTCAAAATATGGTGTTTTGTGCACAATGAATCAACGAAAATGTATACCGGTTTTAAACAACATAAGAATGAGCAATTGAAACTGATTGAAACGTGAAAACTCAAATTTAAACTTTTATTTTTTTTTAAACTTTGTTGTCAGGACATCACGGTATCTTTCTAAGTCTCGAAATTTCTCTTTCTGTTCTCTTTCACAGAGATTGCCACGGCAAATTGAAGAGCGAAATGAGAAGCTGAAAGAAGAGATGATGAGTATGATTAAGTTTTTCTTATAAAAAATTATATTGTGATTATTTTGTTTCATATTGCAATTGTGAAATGACATTTCAGTTCACATAAAAATGTCTTCTATTGCTACCTCTGAGACATCCAGACACTAATAAAAAGTTTGTACGGCTAAGGAAACTTAATTTTAAGGGAGTTCACACTTGGGTTCACTCTTTACAAGAACACTACAAGTTGCAATACAAATATTTATGTCTTAAATTCTTCTCTTTCAATGTTCAAACTCTCGACCTTTTAACATGTCAAATCCTCAAGCTTTTAATAATATTGGTGAAATGCTGTAAACCAAATTATGCAAAATTATTCCCAAATGCACATTAAACTCACACCATTTGCAGAGATGAAGTTTGTGAGAAGCAGCATTTACCGTGAACCGAGCTGCTCAGAAAACACATTATTATAAGCTGCACCCAACTAAATGGATAGAGTGCTGCTCTTCACTCTGAAACATGCGGTGCAGCAGACTATTATACTTCTTTAATTAAATTGCAGTGTTTGATTTGATAATTGCAGTATTCTGAATACTTAATCACATAAAAGCACATGTAAAATCCCCCCAAAATAGTACTAAATAGTGCTGGGCGGTATACCGGTTCATACCGAATACCAGTGTTTATTTTTGTTATGATATGAATTTTTAAAATACCGCAATACCGTATGTCGCTTAAACAACATTCAGAACGCGACACTGTTTGAAAGGGGTCCCTTTTCACTGTTGCACTGTGGTGAGGGAACAGCTATATGTGTTACTAAGTGTGAAAGTCGCTGTTAAGTTTATTGCTATTAGAAAGTTCTAGTCTGATTAATTAGTATGTTTCAAAGAGTCCTTTCAAACCGAAGAATCTTGGATTGAAAAAATAAGCCCTTGTTGCATAAATCATATCTGAAATCACTAATGCAGTCTTCCTGAATGCTTCATTTCCACTAGACCATTAATTGCACTGCATTGAGACAAAGACTTGTGGCCATCTGATAATTGGCCACACTTTGACACTTAATGCTTTTTTGCTGACACTATCATTTTAGTTAAAAAAATGCTTCATAATAAAAATTATATTAAATTATAAAAACAACAGCACAGTCATCAAACTGCAATTACTGGAGAGACTGATAAATGGCAAAATAGTTCTTTTTTTTTTTTTTTTTCACTTTGTCTTAATTCACATTTATTATTATTATTATTATTAATAATAATAATACATGCATATAATAATAATAATAAATTATATATTATTATAAAGTATTGTAATTCTAATGTCTAATGATTTTATTATTGTATTTGTACAGAAATATAATTGAAAACAACAAAAAATTGTTTGCATATCGGTTGTCAGACACGTAAACTTTAATAAATTAGAATTGGTATGGACGATAAAACAACATCGGCTTAGCTCTAACAATATTTTTGGCCACACTTTGACACTTTGCATTTTTTTTGCTAACAATCATTTTAGTTAAAAAAATTCATAATATAAATGAGTGCTGTATAAATGTGTTTTAATTCTAATGTCTGATTATTTTGTTACTGTGTCAAAAAGCAGAAAAAATCAAAACAACAAAAATGGTTTGTATATCGATTGTAAGACAATTGAACATTAATAAGCTGGTATTAATATTGATGATAAAGATCAGCTAATACGGTAACAAGTGTAACATTGATTTGTATGGTTTTCTCTGGTTACCATTACTAGTTAAATGTTGCTGCGCTTTCTCAGAGCACATGCTGGTATTATCTATTTCAAGGTATTAATAAATGCTGCAGCCATTGTATGTTTCCTCTAAAGCTCAGATTAACAGTTTTAGGTAAAGACTGTTGCTGGCAGGCTGAATTTCCTGCAGTTCACAGTGAGGGTGTGGCTGTTCAACACTTCATATTGATCTCACTGCAGTCACAGAGACCAAGCTCTCCACAATCACTTTACACCTTTAGAGTCTTCAACCTTTTTTTTGGACCAAGGACTCCTTGGTGGTAGAGAGCTGGAAGCGGAGAGACCACCCCTTACATATTGCATAAAATTGAGTGTTGCATTTAAAGCCTAGCCTATGAAACACATTTAGTATGGTATTAATGTATTTTACACACTTTATTATAAGGCTTATAAAATAAAATGTTCATAATTGATGTACAGAGTCATATGTACTTTACATGTAAATTTTATTGAATGCATTTTAGTGTAGGAGGGATAAACATTTAGACCAGCTTTTGGTTGTTAATGTAATTTTGTTTAAAGCACATTTTCATTTTGTTTCATAGAAAACCACTACTTTTTAAAGAAATAATTCTTAAAACATTTATTCAAGAACATTTATTCATATAAAAAACCCCCCGATAAAATGTACATTTAAGACATTGTTTCAAAAGATGACTGTTTCAAAAAAAAAAAAAAAAAGTCTATTCATCAAAACAATTCTGGGGGAAAATAAATGTATAAAGGAGTACAACTATTTTCAACATGTTTCTTGAGAACCAAATAAACGATTAGACTTTTGAAGGATCATGTGACACTGAAGATTGGAGTAATGGCTGCTAAAAATTCAGCTTTGCTATCACAGGAATAAATACAAAAATATATAAATGTAAATGTATTTTACAATATTTCTGTTTTTACTGATCAGATAAATGCAGTCTTGGTGAGCATAAGAGACTTTCAAAAACGTTGTTGTTGGCAGATAATGTATTTATCATCTTTTCTCTTCTTAGGTAAGCTGAAGGACTTGGGTTTTAAAGAAATAATTCTTAAAACATTTATTCAAGAACATTTATTCATATAAAAACCCCCCCGATAAAATGTACATTTAAGACATTGTTTCAAAAGATGACTGTTTCAAAAAAAAAAAATGTCTCTATTCATCAAAACAATTCTGGGGGAAAATAAATGTATAAAGGAGTACAACTATTTTCAACATGTTTCTTGAGAACCAAATCAACGATTAGACTTTTGAAGGATCATGTGACACTGAAGATTGGAGTAATGGCTGCTAAAAATTCAGCTTTGCTATCACAGGAATAAATACAAAAATATATAAATGTAAATGTATTTTACAATATTTCTGTTTTTACTGATCAGATAAATGCAGTCTTGGTGAGCATAAGAGACTTTCAAAAACGTTGTTGTTGGCAGATAATGTATTTATCATCTTTTCTCTTCTTAGGTAAGCTGAAGGACTTGGGCAACATGATTTTACGACCCTTTGGTCTCTCCACCTCCAACTTCCAGGTCAACCAAGACTCCAACACAGGATCCTACTCCGTTAATTTTGTTCAGAATGCTAATAACAACAACAGATAGCCATCTAGAGTCTTTTTATAGAGTGACACAAGCATCAACTGCCCCATTGAAGCGTTCAGTCACTCTCTGACTATTCATTCATATTCCTGGTCTGCACGAATTCATTGATGCAAATAATGTAAGCAGTTTCCATTTGATTTGACCAATTACGTTATCAGCTCATGTCAAGTGGCTTTTGAAGTCTGGGGATTTTTTAAGCTTGTATTGTATACATGCTCAGTTTTTTGGCATGCCAGAGTGTTACATTTTGCTGTGAAGCTGGTGTCAGTGATCCACAGACTGTCAGTCCTGAGCACTGAAATTATGGCCTTCAGTACTCCATCTTTACCTGCATTCACATTAAACTAGCCATTAAGATCCTGTCTGTATTGTCCATTGTCATTTTTTGGATGTACTTAATACTGCATGATTTATTATTAAAGAATACAACACACAGCTTAGTACAAGGCAAAAAACAGGTTTAATTTCATAAAGAGATATACATTTAATACAATAATAAAACAAATTTACGCCCACGACCACCATCTTCATATAGTCAGGAGAGCTCTCCGATTGTACTGAAACGCACGTATGTACAACAGCAAGACTGAAAGTGGGAGCGTGTCAGCAGCTGTTTCTCCCTCGCTCTTAATTCCCTTTATACAGGCATCAGGTTGAGCGTGTGCAGTGAATGATGCCAACAGGAAAACCTTGAAGCAAAGTATTGTACGACTGAGAGATAGAAAAACTGCGTTCTTACTGTCATGTTTGACTTGTATAGTTAGAAAATCCTTTATAAATGGAGGGAGCACAAAAAAGGTGAAAGTGGATTAGTGGGTCGAAGTGATTTGAAACCCTGCACAGATTGCATTGATCATTTAATGTGTGGTGTGCCACAGAGTGGAAATCTTCAAGAACAGTTTTGACTGTATTAAGGCTCAGAATTTCTCAATATAAAGGAGCACAGATGTTGGGAAGGAACACTGGGATTTTATCCAAGACTAGAAGCACAATAAGACCCAATCCTCTGTAATTGTACTGTGAAGCATAGCACATGCAATATTTATTGCATTTTTACATCAAATGTTTTTATTTTATTTTATAAGTTATATTCGTTTTTCTCTATCATTACAAACAAACACTTAAAAACCCTGCTTTAATGTGTGCCGATCGCCACCTACAATCCACAACAGCCGGAACTCCCTTGTGCTGTTCAGTATTTGCAAGTGTCCCTTCACATGCTTTAAACACAAAAGCCTGTGTAAAGAAAAATCTGGTTCGAAAAATTCATTTCAGCATGACTGATCGGGAAATAGGCGGAGAGTCTGTAATTCATTGTTATAAATATATAATTCTTTTCTTAAATAAAAATATTTTCTCCATTACACCTGCTTCTCCATGTGTGGATGGCTCCTCTCATCTTACTGGCTCTTGTCCAATGGCAGTGCTTTGGGCAACAGGCCAATCAGCAACCCTTTAGAGTTGCAGCACTGGAGGAGGGAAAAAGACAACAGAAGTTCAGATATTTATTAATAAAAAAAAACACATACTTACACTTTGAGAGTTAATGTAAGATTCTTAAAAGAAGGTCTTAAAAACAACATAAACAGTGTAACCTATATTTCGACAGAATCTACTGGTTAATGACAGAAAAAAACCGCAAGCCATATCTTCATGCATTAATTCCCTTTTCAGAACTTGCTTAATTTCAGTAATCTAATGTTTGAGGAACAGAGAAAATCAGCTTCTTATTGTGTTGGTACGGTGAACTATGTAGACCTACTGCACTAAAAACAACTCAAATTATATCTCTTTACTGATAAGATATCACTGAAGTTCAGGTGTATTCTGACTTTAATCTAGGAAAAATATCGACTTGCTCCCTGATCCATTATAGGACAGATGATGTGGTTCACAGAATTTCACAAAAAGTCTCTAGAAATAAATGAGCTTTAAAAGGTGAGCCAGTGAGAATGTTACTTTTTGACATTTACAATTTGCAAATAAATATCACATGATGCCAGGTAGGGCAACACAGCCAAAATGTTTCAACATTTGAGGTTTCTTACATGTATATTCAACAGCAAATCAACCACATTATGGAATTAAGGTCACTTTACAATAAAGTTTCATGTCATGCACAGCTGTTTTTCCATTGTAATGTCAGATCTTACAAAGCCAAGAAAACACAGACACTGACAGCATGAAGAACAACTCACACAACAGGGATCCACTGAAATGTCAAACCACTAAGACTATTTATGGCAACCCCGTGTATCTTAATTTACTATATGATGTGTAGTTACAGTCTGGCACATTTTGGTTCAGTCTACCCTATGGTTTTCTCATCTGTTTGCAGGTATGAAAATGTGTCTTTTTCGTGCATTTAGTTAACTGCGAGATGACAACAGTCACTAGTTTGGTTGGGCTGTCATGATGTCAATTGAATTTTTCATTTGGGAAACAAGGAAAAACAGCTTTTCCCAAAACCGGGTTGTGCACTAGACTACACATGAGACAAATATGCTTTGAAGTGAGAAGTGGTATTAAGAAGATAAAATACAAAAATAATGACGACTAGGTAAAATTCTTGAAGTTCACAGTTTATTTATATACTCTTAAAACATCAGAAAACATACACAATATCTTCAACTGTTAATTTTTTTTTCAATGGTTTTACAGCATTCTCTGACCTGCAAACAGATAGAAATAAAAGTAAAGAATAAGATGCTGAAATGAAAAAGCCAACCACCAAAATAAATACCGTTTTTACTCCTTTACACAAACCTCCGTCAGTCAGTCAGTGTGGTCTACCAAGCATCGTTTCTTTT
Organism: Sinocyclocheilus grahami; assembly: GCF_001515645.1. Lineage (NCBI taxonomy): Eukaryota > Metazoa > Chordata > Actinopteri > Cypriniformes > Cyprinidae > Sinocyclocheilus > Sinocyclocheilus grahami. The sequence goes on along the minus strand of NW_015505767.1, from coordinate 972,282 downwards.
TCCTCAAGTCATCGATCGCTACCTACTAAGTCATATGTGGAAAGACCAAGGTATCTTACAGTATGTCCCTTCTCAGATATGTAAATATAACTGGACAGTTTAAGATGCTAATGGGTATGCAATGCAAAGACACAACCATGATTACAGACAAGAAATAATAAAAAAAAAATGGATAATGCTCCTCCACACAAATAAAATTGTTGGTTCTCAGCATTGAAATTAGATCCAGGCCATTCATCTTCAATTCAGTAAGGCAAAACACATTTTGAACACTTTACATACAAGACCTTCAGCCCTATTATTCAAATAATGAAATGGCAGAAAATAAAGTTCAGGCACAGCAAATAAATTCAAAACACACTTCAGATGAGAGAATGAATACTGGAATCAGAACAAAATCACTGAACAACAAAACCAGCCAGAGGCCCATAATTATGACGAACATATTCACACGTATGAGAACTGCTGCCTTGTGCTCCAATGCCTCACTATGCAGCAGGACACCACAGTTAAGTGTTTTCATTGAGTTACTTAATGGAACTCATTTTAGAGTTTTGCATTCTACTGCAGCTACATCAAAACTTATAATTTGCTTCTTGATGTGACATGCCTAAATTGGATAAACATATGGAGCAATTAAAAAATGCGTATTATTCCATTTAACACGTATATACACTCCCAAATTCATACAAAAACCAAGTCAGGGTGGCCAATGGTTTGGCTGAGTAACAGGAACATTTTCGCCATAATCCATATCAAATCAAATTCGCCATAAGATGCAAACATATGACAACGGCAGGAGGGAGCAAAACAAGTGGAGGAAAAGAAAAAGAAGCTGTGAACAGGACAAGTAGATTAAGGGAAGAATGAGCTTGGGAAGCAGATGTTGTAGCTGCGAGGGGTGGGGAAGGAGGACGCACAGATAGGCTGGCAGGTTTCTCCGTGTTTGAGGTGTACTCTCTGCGTTTACAGTCACTGTGCTCTCCTCACAGTGGCACTTGAGGTGACTTCGGCTTACAGGCACCCCCCCCATAACAGCAGCACGACTGGCTGCAAAGCCAAGAGCCGCTCCCAGATCAACAGCCGTCTGCTCAGATCACTGCACTCGGATTAGTGGTCTCAGAACATCTGAGAAAGATCAGCACCAATTAAGTCCCTTTTTCTACCTGAGTGAGGCACTACCCAACAGGGTCAACTTTGTTACACAACTTCCATATTAAAAGAAAACAATTCAAGGATGGCCTAAGTGAAATCCAAAACTTGACTTCATGTAATCTTAAGGGAGATTGGACATCTAGAAACACTGTAGTGATAGAAAATGCAGGAGGAATGATCTTGACACTGTGAACCTATAACACTTTCTCTGATCATCCAAAAGGAAGCATTAACTGTGCTAAATTAGGGTTCCAGACTATGTAGCAGTCGACTGGCCACCGTTTATTTGGTAACCATTTGAGAATGGGTTCAAGCAGACATTTTCACACATGCCTAATTCTTCAGGCGAAAGCTATTTAAGCTCAAAAATCCCACTCTGAAGATTTGCTTTTCATGTTTACAGGGTCCTTCAACAACAGACATTGACCAAGAACAACTAAGTTCAAGGAAAACAAATATTATTACCACATAAGAACCCATAAACCATTTTTCTAGAAATCTCTGTCATCTGCTTTCCTTATAACAAATGTATGATGATATGGCAAGATATGACAAGACTGGTTACATACGGGCAAACACTAGATACTTGACATGGGAACTGATTGCTTTCAGTTATTCAATTAAATCCCCTTCTCTTGCTTTTTCAACAAAAATAAATTAGTCCTGGTTGCCTGGCTGACATTTTTCTGTATTTCACTCTGGAAGCTGACTGGGTACAGCAGAGTTTGAGAGGTGTCAGAAGGGGTACAGGGCCAACTCGAGTGCCTGTTTTGCCTACCTTACCCAGGCATACCACCTCACGTCTCAAACTGAGTTAGCAAGGCTCGGACCTCGGGTGTGAGCTGTTTGGCAGCCTTGGCGGCCTCAGTGATGGCTTTACGATACAGGCCCTTTCTCTTCTTGTCAAAGCGAGACTGGAAGTTTTCTAGAAATGGGGCAAGTTGAGTAATGGCCAGGAAGGAAGTGGTGGGTGACCCAAACCAAGATACCCGGGCCTCCTGCCTGACTAAGAGCCCATTATCTTTGCGACTCACTGTGATGGCTAGGATGCGGGCGGGCCACCAAGGGAAGCCAAGGATTTTGGCCCAAACAATGTCCCCTACACAAATTGTCCTGCCATCCAGGGCAACGCACTTTGTGACGTTTTTGGAAAAGACGGCAGCTTTGAGGGATTTACTGCACTTTTTGTCGTTCTTAGGAGCAGAGGGAGAGGAAGAGGCAAAAGCGGAGGATGTGCCAGGGGCAGGGGCCGATCGCAAATCCCCAGGAGGGGGGAATTCAAACGTTTCGGTAGAGCTACACTCAGAGTTTGATGACTTTAAGTCATCTGCGCTATCGATGCTGCACATGGAGGTATTAGAGGAGTCAGGCAGGCTGGGGTTAAGGGTCATGTAGACCACTAGGTTACCAGCCTTGCTCCCACGCGTCTCCCGCTTTTCCTCCCGCCCCTCCTGTTCCTCTGGCTCAGCTTGGGGTTCCCTGTATTCCGGGGCTGGGAGGGGCTCGGGTTGGGCCTGGCTGAGCAGGGACTCGATTGCTTTGTCTGGCCTCTGGGGCTCTACAGCGGTGGCGACTTTGCTTGCAGAGCAGGAGGAGGAGGAGGAGGAGGAGGAGGAGGAGCGTGTGGAGGTGCAGCGGGGCACGGCTGGTTTAGGCAACGGTAAATGGCCCCCTCCCGGCACTTTCTCCAAGCAAGGCAACTTACATGAAGAAGAATCATTCTCTTCATTACGGTACCTTTGGGGCTTGATGCGCATCCTAGGTGGCAGGGGGTTGGAACCAGGACCTCCTCCACTGATCTGTTGCAGTCGCCTGGTAAAGTGGACCTTTTGGTGGGCTTCCTGAAGGGCAGCGGCCCTAGTTATGGCCTTGGTGTTTCCGCTACTGCCTGTGACTGACTCTCTCTGTCTTCTCTGTGCCTTGGCCATCTTCAGCACCTCTCGTGCTTTGGAGTGGTCAACGTTTTTGCTCTGAAGCACTTTTTTGGCATTGAGTTGCACTCGAGAGTTGGCAGAGGAAGCTGTTGTAGTAGACACCCCCTTCACCATTTTGTTCCCTGCAGCTGCACCCTTGACCTGACTATGGCCCAGAGAAGAGGCGGTGGCCGACGACACTCGTACAGCCGAACCCTGCCGTTTGGGCCCATCAGTACTACGGCCCTTCTCTTCCGAACGTGGATCACTACGTGGGCGCTTACCAGCAGCTGCCGTTGCGCTGTCATTACGACGTCTTTTGGCATCGTCACTTCGGCAGTCTGAAATGGGGCCTCTGCGTGTCTCACGCTTGTCTCCTTGCACCACAACCCCTTTACATTTATCACACAGAACTTGTCTTGGTCGGAGCTTGATGGCATTCATTATAGAAGTGGGCTCCTCTCGATACAGCCTACGCTTGGGCCGCTTGATTTTGCGTGGTAGAGGCTGAGGTAACGACTGGTTGTAGGTGTCCCTGATGAACAATGGAGGTGGATAAGGGGCCCCCTCCTGAAACAAAGGAGGTGGTTTTGAGGTCCATGGGTTAGGTTGAGGGTTGGGACAGGGCTGGTGCGCTGAAGGAGTCTCAGCAGGGTCCTTCAGAGGGGCATCTGGAGCATCCGCAGGGTCCTTAACGGGGGCATCACTAGGTCCTTGAGTGACACCCTTATCTGTCTCTGACTGGAATGCTTCCACCTTTAGCTGCATAGATTCTGGTTTGTCCTTATACTCTCTCTTGGGGAACACGGTAATAGGAATCCCATAAGGTCCAAACCTGAGGTACAGAAGAGGAGAAAAGACAAAGACACTGCGATTAAACCGACCTGAACAATGAGGAAGGGGTCTAATCCCTGCTTTCTCAAATCTAAAAAAAAAAAAGAGCGTACACTACTATATTATAGCTACTCATGTGCAATAAGAAAAGCTGAAGAATTACTGTGAAGCATTCATTATTTTGCAAGAAATGTCAAGCATCAGTCACATTATTGTTCTGTTTTTATTTAAATGTCAATTCATCTTGTCATGTTTGTATTCATGAGATGGGAAGGAGGATGATTAACCGACAAAGCAGGAGTACAGATTATTTTCTGCAACAATAATACAGTCTCATACAACAAAGAAAATGCATGATAGAATAAAATGCCACTTCAGCTGACTGCAATACATGATAGGATAAAATGCCTCCAACTGTGGTTCAAAAATTGTAATTCAAAATTACAATATTCTTTCAAGTGTAGTATATTTTATTACTTTCTAATAGTACATATACCTCTACAAAAGGAGGAAAAACAGGTCTAAAAAAAGAACTGAAACCATTCCTACTCTGTCTGAAAGCTGATCTTGTTTAGCCCAAAACATGATATCAGAAGCAAAGAACAATGGCTAACAAAACGTTATACTAAAATGTCCTTGAATGTCACAAACAGACACCCGGGCCTGAAAGAACCATTATCTGTGGCAATCACCCTGTTCACAGTTTTCATTGTATATCCAATGTGGGTCAAGAAGAACTTACTCCACAAATAAAAATTAATCATTCATATTCTGCAGAGTAAAGTTCTAACCACCATACAGCTTATTTCAGAAGTGAATCGACACCTTTACATACACCGGTCTAGCTTTAGCTTTAATAGGCACACAAAAATGCATGTTCTAATACATTGATACTTGTGTGTGTCAAAATCAGACAATATATTTTTATTCTATTTTGCATTCGGTCTTATAGTATAAGGGAGTGCAAAAAAAGAGCCCTGGAAATACTGTCCCATAAAAAAGGGTTGTGTCTGTGATCTGTTAACTGGCAGAGGACTATACATTGTACCTAACTTGAAATAGCTTGCACTTAAGGAGGGAGTGATCCGACAATCCTGAGATGTGTTTCTCCCATTAGAAGTTTCATCCAGAAACTGGGAATGATCTAATGATGAAAAATGCAAATGAAGATAGCGTTTATAGCAGAAGCTAAAAATAAACTGGACAGTGTGTCTGGCAAGACTGCCATGACACTGACTGTGTTCAAGTTCACTCAGTGTACTGCAGCTGTTACGTCAGAGGAACAGTGGGACCTTCAGAAGGAAAATATTCCACACCCAGGACTTTAGCTACTTTTCAACAATTATAGAATGAATAGCCATCTATCCATCCGTCACCACGTCCATCTTGTGTCTCCACTTCAAAACATCAGCAATTACACTGAAATCATTAAAGACAAAATGGAAATTGAAGAAAGGAAGCTTGAGCTTTTCCCCACACCCTCACAGATGCCTTACTCACAGGAAGCATGAAATTAGCTGAGCTAGTGACATTTTCTCAATTAAGAACATCTTTTTGCTTCTGTTTGAGATTCAGAGCGGTAACGCATTTCATCATTAACATGTTAAACACAAAATACTAATGCTGTGGGCCTTAAAGCAATACTAAGACTCAAGGTGGCAGCATCTGTGAATAATCGTTTAAAATAGTGGACTGCCATCTATGTCAGGGTTTCCCAAATGGGGGATCGCGAACACCTGGCAGGTTTGTGAGAGAACTACAGGGGGTTCCTGAGTTGAGCCAATAATTAATTATATTGAATGTAAAATTAAAAGTTGGGGCTGCACGATCTGCTGTGTTACAGACTGAAGTATGAACAGCTTGTGATCCAGTGTTTTCAGCATCTCAGAATGGCTCGGTTCACAGTGAATGCAGCAAACTTTTGCTGCGAGTTCGATATGAGAATGCAACGTGCATTAGGTTAGTATTTTGGGGGACAGAATTCGACAGCATTTCACTTGCATTCAAAAAACAAACGCTTAAGAATTTGAAACTTGAGGGTTTAAACGTTTGAAGGCGCGTTTAAGACAAATATTAGTATGGTAACGTGTGTAAAATAAAATTATTACTACTATAATTATTCTCAAAGATAATTTTTTTTATTTTACAGCGCAATAGTAATTTACAACAGTAATATCTTTCACAATAATATTTTTATAATTAGTTAAAACAATAATAATGATCATTATTAGGTTTGATTGCGTTCTTAAAACACCAATGTGAATATAATGTGGACTAAGACACTATCACAACTAAAAAGAGGCTTGAGTCCACTTCAAAGACCAGCTACAAAGTAAAAATAAAAAGCTTAAAAAAACGTGCATGCCATGTGACCACTAACTGACCTCAGAGAACTGTAGACATGCAAATTTCTCATTGAATTATTGAAATATTAACTTGAAAACTCAGGGGCTACTTCAAGTAAATACATTGCGCCTAAGGGGTTCGACTGACAAAAAAGTTTGAGAACCCCTGCCCTGGTCTGGTATGTCACTGGTGTTAGGATAAAGATGATGGGCATCTTCGGGATAAGCCCACAGAATCATTTAATCCTGAAACACCACTGCTGACAAGCTTACTTAAACCAGTCTGGTCTGATGTTTAATTAACGTCTAAGCATTGAGAAACTGTCATTTCCAGGTGATGTAATAATCACTTCCTAACAATGTTGCTGCACAGGTTTTTCAGGACACATTCCCTACGCAGCAACATCACAAGAATGTTTCATGTTGACTTCTCTCAAGTGAGAACTGAACCGAGAGACTGGAGATCCCACTGCAGGCTGTGTGGATGGCACTATAAATTGGGCTCCGCTATGATTCATCCCTGACACCAAGAGAAAACGTGTGAACGAGGGTGTTGAGACAGACAAAGTGTGGTAGCAATTGGTAGGGTGTTAATCACCAGCATAACACTGTTTTTCCCCCTGGTTATTATGATCATGTATACCTAGTTACATGAGTGACATGAACATTCAAGTAGTGACAGCACTGTCCTTCAATGACAGACTTCCAACGTTTTTGTTTATTCTTGTTTAATGTAATTTTTATGACCTGGATGAATTTGTAAAATGAATTTGTCTTGTGTCACTATTTATACAGCAAATATATATATATATATATATATA
>NW_015505767.1:946966-964810 GCF_001515645.1 Sinocyclocheilus grahami | reverse complement strand
TATATATATATATATATATATATATATATATATATATATATATATATATATATATATATATATATATATATATATATAAACAATAATTAAAAAATAAATAAAACGAGTTCAACAAAAGAGGCCATATAAAAACGGTGCTGACGATTTAACATGAACTAAAATGAAGATAAGTTAAAAATTACAATGTAATGGTGAAGATGCTGTTTACCTTTCTGACAGCTACGAAAGCCAACTTTAGTAAGTATGGTGGATGTGTAAGTGGACACGCATTAACTTCTTAGCGCAAATCCCGTGTTTACCTTTTCGAAAGGTCCATGAGTACCCCGGAGAAGATCTTCTCGCCTAAGCGAAACGACACCACGAGCGCATCGTCTATGATGTGATCCAGCGTGACTCGGACCTCGGACCCGAGCACCAGGCGCTCAACCGCGTCGGCCTCTGTCTCACACAGAAGCGGGCCTTTCATCTCCGACTCCCTTTCGGGTTCTCTGAGGTCCGTTTTGAAACTCTGTTGATGAAGAGGATGCGAGCGCACTTCCTCCGACTCAGCTGATGAGATGAGCGACTGATCCACCACCGCTGGAAGTTCGGCAGAGTCCTTACTGGAAACAGTAGACAAGTCACTAATGCAGCTCTGATCCACCGATTCTCCCAGCGAGGTCTCCTCTGCAGCGCACAGAGAGTCCAGGTGGTCTGATGGGTGCGGGATGTCATGGAAAGCATCCTCGTGAGTTTTGAGTTCCGACTCGGGAGCATCGTTTGCGGGTTCGGGCTCCGGCTGCGTGAAGCCTATGAGTTCACACTCCAGATCGGTAGGACGGCTTAACAGGGGATTGGAGTCATATTCGACAGCCAGAGACAGTCCAGTTTCAGGCTCCGACGGAACCTGAGCGGGAAGGGAATGCAAGAAGACCACAGAGGGCTGGGAGTCTGAGATGGAGCTGGGGAGCAGAAGACAGGGGCTGGATTCGAGAGCACTGACCTCGCCTCCAGCCTCCACCTTCGGCGAGAAGGATTCCTCGTAATCAGAAACGTCTGTACACCTGTAGTCCATAAGCACGGGCTGCTCGACTGTGCCCAAGCGGCCCCAGGAACCCCCCGTCTCGGTGCGCTCACAGACCGCATGGGCAGCGAGAGCTTTTCCCGCGGCTTGAAGGTCCGGCCTTCTGATTTCCATTTGGACCTGGCTACATTCCTGAACTGCATCCACATCCTCGGGTTGGTGACAAAGCTCCATTTCTGGGACGGAGTGGGCCTCTAGGTCGACCACATGCTCTCCTGGCTCGGGTTCGTAGTCCACCCCGTCCCCCGCTGTTGTTGATGCCGCAGCAGCTCCTGGCTCCGCAGCCACGGCCGCCATTTTCTTTCCGCTTTGCAGCTACTACTTGGCCCTCTCCTCCTGATCAGAAAAGAGCCCGCCTACTTACAACTACTGACACTTCACATTGGCTGCTTCAACGTGCGGTCTTTATTGATTGGCTCATGTTCTTGCCGTTCAATGGAAGTCCCTTGAAACGCTATTGTGATTGGCTTCTATTATGTCAATATACTTTATTATGAAGAGACAACTTTGGCGCCACCAGGGGCGATGTTGAGTTGTATATTTACGTCGGGGTCTGTTGGTGTGGTCCATTTTACCAGTGCTTTAAAGGGGTCATATAATGCTTTTTTAAAGATCATTATTTGGTGTATTTGGTGTAACAGAATATGTTGACATGCTTTAATGTTCAAAAAACACATTATTTTTCAAATACTGTACATTATTGTAGGTCCTCTATGCCCCGCCTCTCTCAAACGCTTCCAACAAGCGCAGTCTGCTCTGATTGGCCAGCTGACCCAGTGCATTGTGATTGGCCGAACACCTGCTTCAACACTAACTGCGGTTACTGAAACCACGCCTTCTTTCTTTGCGTGCACATTTGGGCGCATTATGCAAATATTTCCACATAGTGAGGTAGATATGTGGGGGTGTGTTAGAACGAGCCGTTTTAGGGGGGCGTGGCAGAGTCTTAACTTTGATAAAGAATATCTCTTTGGTTTTGAGACTTTAGTCTTTGCAACTTCAGGGATCTTATCTATGCACAATCAGCTTGTAACACTCCAAAGAGAAAGAAAAACTTGAAATCGCATCATATGATCCCTTTAATATATCTAAAACTAAAGTGAAAATTAAAATAAATTAAATATAGATTAGACGAAACATTTAAAAACATAAACTAAACAAGTAACTGAAATAAATAATTTTAAGTTGAAGTACCTACTAAACACCTGCAGATAATAATAAAAAACGAATAAAAATGACCAAAGCATTAAAACTCAAACTCAAATTAAAATGAAACCCGAAAATACAAAAATAAAAACCATTTCAAAATATTAACAAATACTTTAATGGTATCCCCTCATTACTCATAATAACAATGTCATCTGAGTGAAACACTCTGAAAATTTGGGTTTTATTCACATTTTTATAAATGCGTTTTATTCTAAATGGTTCATAGCGTAATAAACTCCATGAACCATTTGGTTCAGGGATAATTTCAAAATCGATTTAGCTAATGAGCTAAAGACCGGTATTAAAAAGAGAAATTGTAATGTGCGCCAATGCTTTCAGAAGTCTTTTGCATATTTGATAAGCTCATCTTAATCAGCAGCTACATGTCATTGTATAGTCAATGACCTACTGATCATCAGTTCACTGACCTTTCCTTTTGTCTGATGATACTTTCTCTACTACTCTGTGAAGAGAAAGCTCAGCTGTAGGAGTCACTACAGTGAATGAACTCCTCTAAAGAGGACTTTATTCATATTTGTCCACACTTGATTTTAATTTCTCTGAAAATGAAAGTACATCTTGCATATTTTCAGAATGGTGTTAGCTTTCAAGGCTGAAGAACAATTCAACTAATTGGCAAATGTTCTGGTTTCATGAAGAAACTGCAGGCAATCAGATTTCTTTCCAAAAGTAATTTGTCACCATATAATGTTTCAACATGACACATTTATTGTCAAACCGAGAGACGTTTAAAGAGGAATGGTGGTATTATAAAAGTTTATGTTTCACTATATGGTTTTCATTCATTAAACTCTTCTTTTGGTGACTATATTGTGAAGGACACAGTTTAACGAGTGTTTTGCAATCATACCATAATGATATGCTCTTCAGAGAGCTGTGACAAGTACCTGCTTGTGTCATTTATAAGCATGGGTTTATCAGTCTGTTTGCTGTTATAGCAGCTTTCCTAATCCATTCAATAGAGTGCAATGAAATATGTTTATTTGAAATTGCAGTTAATGCAAAATAATGTTTTGCATTGTATTATGCAGCTGTAGCTACATTTCCACGACAAAAAATTAAGATCAAAATCTTTGCAGAACTATCATGATTGTCCTCAACTTCACCGATAATAATATCTCATCATTAGATGACCTTTTGAGGCTTCAAACGTGCCTGTTCCCACAGTTCCCCAAGAATCAATGTGTGCTTTCAGAGGTGAGAGCTTGCAGCTAGCTCTGGAAGTGAAAGAGAGCTCCTCCTGTTCTGATCCTGCTTTTATCTATCTTAACCTTATCATTCTGCTAGATTTGTGTGTTGTAGAGATCTTTGAAGCTGAAATGTATCTGTAAATCTCAACATAAGACTTGAGGAATGAAAATGTAAGGCCAAGGGGAAGGGAGATGATGCAATGAAAGCTGTATTCTATGAGAAACTAGCAGAGGTTTATGTGCTGAAGGGCATTGGCCTGTGGCACAGCTTTCCCTTCTATTAAACTTACAGACAGTTCATCTGATTAGAGTTTTTAATCAAAAACTGTAATCAATTAATTTTAAGAATACTCCACCCAAAAATGAATATTCTTTCATTTACTCACCATCATGTGGTTCCAAACATGTATGGCTTTCTTTCTTCTGCAGAAACACAAAAGAAGAGATTTTAAAGAGCATTGGGAACCAAACAACACTGGAGCCCTTTGACTTCCATTCAAAATATCTTTGATGTTCCACAGAAGACAGCAATTCGATGTGAGGTGGAGTAAATGATTGCAGAATCTTCTTTTTTGGGTGGAAAAGAGGGTTGAATATAGTCAAAAGAGTAGCATATCCTTTTATCTCAGTTGAGTTTTCTAGATGGATGAAAGGTTTGTGCGGTGATAGTGATAGTATGAATCACTATCTACTGGAACATATAGTTCAGTCTGACATAAAGAGGTTTCCATCCTTTCAAAAGCAAGGCCAAGGCAGATGGACTTCAGTACTAAGCTTCAGACTCGACAGCGGCAATCTAAAACCTTTCTAATCTAAAACTAAAAACTTTTGTAGCCGTTTCATTATAAGACATACTACTGCACAAATGGGAGATATTGCTATATTACTCCCATTCAATCAACTATTTGTCATGAATATTGACCATATAGATGGTAAGTGCTATTTCCATTATATCCAATGTTGTGTCACTGTACACACTGTATTGGAAAAGATTTTAAGCATGAATGATTATCCTTCTTTGCCCATGTACGTTACATCATTGCTACCCAGGTAACCAGCCGTGCGGTCATGCACTTGATGACTTGTGCTTTTGTGAGGCCATAGTAAAAGTTTATGGCTTGGTTATGGTGTGCCCATAATGTCATGAAAAAGAGGCAGAGTTGAAGAGAGGTAGGGTATATAAGTGCAGGAAACTTCACCCATCAGTACTTCAACTCTCAGCTTGCTCTTCCTCTCTGCTCAACAATCAACGCCCAAACCATGGCTTTCAACGGAAAATGGGAAACCGAATCTCAGGATGGATATGCAGAGTTCTGCAAACTGATTGGTAAGCCGCTTCTTTTCAAACAACTGGTTTTTGCCCTGATGATGGTTGAAAGCCAGTGGAAGAGTTTGTAATTCAGACCTAAATATAGATTTTTTTATGAATTGCTTTAACTTGAGAATTTCTGACTGCACTTCCATCCACTTAATCCTAGGTTGCTCTAGTTTAGACTGTCCTTGTACTATAAATTGCTTTGGACAAGAAATGTGGTCCTATATGTTCTGCTGTGTTTGCATCTCATTTGCAAGCATGTCTTAAGAACCTCTTCTCTCAAAGTTACCAAAAAAAAACTGTGGTTCCATTAAGAACCTTTAATATTCATGGAACTTTTCCACTGCACAAAAGGCTCTTTACAATGGAAAAGGTGTTCAGATTATTAAAATGTTCCTCACACTATGAAAAAAGTGCTTCTTTTAATTATGGAATATCTAAAATATGGTTTTTCTATGGCATTGCTGCAAAAAAAAATCCCCATTTGGAATCTTTATTTTTAAGAGGAGCTATTTAAATTTGACAATTCTCCGCTGGTAAAATTATGGAATAATAAAGATGTGTTTAATGTTTCTGAAACGGTTCTTTTTATGCACACCAAGGTTGCATTAATTTGATCAAAAGCAAAGTAAAAACAGTAATATTGTGAAAAGAACTTCTAATATATTTTAAAATGTAATTTATTCCTGTGATGGCAAAACCGAATTGTCAGCAACCATTACTCCAGTCTTCAGTGTCACATGATCCTTCACGTAATCTTTCTAATATGCTGATTTGGTCCTGTATACCTCAGGTATCCCTGATGATGTCATCTCAAAGGGCCGTGACTTCAAGCTTGTGACAGAGGTCATCCAGAACGGAGATGATTTCACATGGATCCAGTACTACCCAAATAACCATGTTGTGACCAACAAATTCATCGTTGGCAAAGAGAGTGACATGGAGACTGTCGGAGGGAAGAAATTTAAGGTATGGCATAACCCTCATGAGAGATCAGAGTGAAGTTACTGTATAACTTTGACTTCAGTGAGATAGTATGTTCATAAACTGCTTCAATGTGATAAACTCATACTTGCATGTCCTCACTAGGGCTTAGTCTCCATGGAAGGGGGCAAGCTGGCCATAAGTTTCCCCAAGTACCACCACACATCTGAGATCAGCGGTGGAAAGCTGGTGGAGGTGAGAGATCATGATATTTGACTTTGTGAGATGAGTTTCAATGCTTGTAATGTAGCTAAAGTCCCCTTGCTTTGCTTTACAGACCTCCACAGCCACCGCTGCTAGTGGTCCAGTTGTTTTTGTACGTACAAGCAAGAAGATCTAACTGCATTATTGAGATAAATGAACATGATCCGCTCTGACCTCTAATTTACTTCAATAAAGTGTATGAGCTAAACTGACTAATGTCTCCTGATCTCTCCACTTCATCCTGCTTAATGCATTAAGTGATTCAGTGATGAAATGAGTCACATTATAAAGAGATAAAATATCTAATCAAATTAAAATGATTGCTGGCTGCCTGACCACCACTGGAGGGCAGTCAGCACTTAAATCCTGCATGTACCCTTCAGGCCGATCTCTAACAAAGACAATAGCATTCATTTTTTAAACAAACACCAAGGACAACACTAATGATAACAAAGAAAGCAGGTGGAGGCTTGGAGGTAACACATTCTTAAGCAACAACTAAAATGAAAATTAAATTAAAAAGAAAAACAAATACTAAGGACAATACTAATTAGTACATGAAGAATGGATGGTGGGCACTTGTTTTTTCAAGGCAATTATTAAATTAAATCATTAAAAAAATTGTAGCACGTTTAATCTTTAACTGGTCAAAACACTGTTAATCCCTAATATCACTATATAAAAACAATATGAACTAAATATCCATTTGAAGATTCAGCATGAATAAAGAAATATAACAAAAGCAGTCGAGGGTGCGCTTCAGTTTAGAAATACCCCCTCCTGGTAATTAAGAAAAAAGGTGCCAGCCCCTCCCCCCTCCTTGCTTTGCAAACAAAGGTTGTGAAAATGATCCATTACCCAACTGTCCCTTTGGCAGCTCTCAACCCCCCCCTCGTCCGACTTGTGTCTTGTCATCATCATACCAGCTCAGACATGTGGCCCACCTCCCAGGCCCTGCCCATGTACCCCCCCACCCCGCCAGGCTCCAGCACAAAGGGAGGGCCCCTCTCTCTGTCTGCTATCCACCCAATCGCTTTAATTAAACAGATAAAACCCCTAATCCGCAACGGTGCAGCAAGCTCCACCCCATCAAGAATATAAAAAAAAGTCCATATAATGCAAATGTACGGAACCCCCAAAGTTGATGCCTAAAAAACACACGACAGGAATCCAACGACCGCAGTTGAAGAATCAATGTCTTCTGAAGCGAAATGATAGATGTAAGAAAAATGCTAATATTTAAAACTTCTCACAACTGTCATACTCCTAAACCAATTTTACAGCCCATCAAATTATATGGCCTCTTAAAAGTCAGTGTTATATAAGACTCCTCAAGTCAATTCAAGGTCATTAAAGGGATAGTACAACCAAAAATAAAAATTCTGTCATCATTTACTCACCCACATGTCATTCCAAACCCGTAAGACTTGCTTTGCTCTTTTGAACAAAGATGGAAGATATTTTGAAGAACGTTGATAACCGTTTTAACAGTTTTCGTTCCTACTAACTTCAATTGTGCTTTTTGTACAATAGAAGGGAACCGAAACCATTTAGTTAAAAATATGTTAATCAAAATATCTTCTTTTGTGAAAAAGTCAGTCAGTCATACAGGTTTGAAAAGATATGAGAGCTGGTAAATGACAATTTTCATTTTTGGGTGGACTATTCTTTTAAAGTCTGACATGTTAACCCAGTTACATCATGGCCGTCTCTATTAGTTTTAAGGACTCTATGTAACTACCAACTCAGTCATGAAAGAGATCAGTTACTTCCAATTCTTCTTCTTCTCTGTCTTTTGCACTACACAGATGTTTCCTTAAAACACCCACTAACAGAAATAAATCACATTTCGTCCATCACACCAACACAACTGTAGCTATTGTCGGCTGTTCTTTGAGGCCAAGAGCTTTTATCTCCGAAACGATCAGTGGTGCTCAGTTGGATGCGCTTTATTTGTTTAGTGGTGTTTAGTGACAGGAAGAACCACCATGTGGGGCAGGAATCTACCCCATTGTCTTCAGTCCAGCGTGTTACATGCGGAGAGGAAGGGGGAGGGCAGTGGTATTTGGGGTGGAGCCAAGTGAACACGACCTAACCCCCCACCCCCCAAAGACCTTTTCATGTGCAATGAGTCCAGACATTCATATGAAACAACTTGCCTTGAGCCATGCAAATTCAGCGTCTACTCAAAATGTATGACTCACATGAACGAAACATTTACCAAGCTTTTGTGCTTCTTTTCCATTTTATTTCAGGGGTTTTCATTCAATTTACACCTGTTGTCCCCTTCCCTACCCAAATACAGGCTTTTAAATAAACCCATTAGATCACTGAATGAGCAGAATCAACGTTCTCTAGTCTACTACATGTCTAGAGATTCAGGAGACATTGGTTGCAATGTGCAACATTTTCTTGGTGGAAAAATAAATCACTGCATGTAAGCAGTAATAGAGTGTTAAAACAAACCAAACCAACGAAAAACTAATTCTACATTGTAAAAAAATAGTGGTACAAAAAAAATGTACAGTCCAAAAAGTAACAAACTAATGGTTACATATTGCACACACAGAGGCTTCAACAAGAGAATGACTTGAAATATCAAACAGTGCGTGTCTGTTACAGTGAACACAGTTCTCTACCTACACAAAATACGGGACTTCAACACAAAAAAGCCTAAGTTCTGGGTAACAAAAAAAAAAAAAAAAGCATTTAAATGTTCTGACCAATCAAGAAGAAACAGAAAACGAAAAGACGAGCCCTGCAGAATCAGCAAGTAAATGGCAATATATTGAGGTAGTTTAAAGTTCAGGACAATAGGAGAAAGATTTTGATCCAAAGTCCAGTAAAGTGGTTGAAAAAGCATCTCATTCAGCAGGACGTAAAGCAGACACTTTGGTCTTAAGGCCAGTCAACATATATAATTCATTGTGTAGTCTACGAACCTTCTGAACAACAAAAAAGGACAATAACAAAAGGAAAGAAATGTAGCATGTTTGGTTAAA
The DNA here is from genome assembly GCF_001515645.1 of Sinocyclocheilus grahami. Classification (NCBI taxonomy): domain Eukaryota; kingdom Metazoa; phylum Chordata; class Actinopteri; order Cypriniformes; family Cyprinidae; genus Sinocyclocheilus; species Sinocyclocheilus grahami. The sequence continues at coordinate 955,822 of NW_015505767.1, read as the reverse complement.
CTTATCTTTAGTTTACAATAATAATAATAATAATAAAATATTTTGGACCGAATATTAAAGACTGCTTAACAGAAACTAGACATCTGGACTAAAATGTTGACGCTACAGCTGAAGCACATTGTAACAGCAGATCCATCTTTTCTAACCTGAGCCGTGAGGTTAAACTAGTTATTAGCATGACCTTGGAGGTAAATGTGAATGATAGTGTAACAGTGAGGTAATTTTTATGAGCCACAGTGTCTTAAGGGAAGAGGTACAGCACAATGAAGTCGTCTTCATAGCACACGGCAGAACACGGTTCTGGTGATCATAGCTCTTTTTCCCTGGGGGGGGGAGGAGGAGGAACTAGTAAAGCATGGCTTCCTCCAGCATGGAAATGAGGGGAGCACAGATGCCTCCGTCCCCTGAGGCGTCTCCCTCCATCTGCCTGAGGGAACTGGAACCTCAGCGTAACGTCAACCTTCTCTAAAGACCGCATCGGTTTAAAACTGATTCGACAAGAAATACGGACAAGAACAAAAGAAGCTACTTCATACAAACATCAGCTGTTTCAATGGTATGTTGTGTGTAAGTTTTAAAGTGGTCTGTACATCCCTGATATGTGGCATGTCACTGTAAACAAGACCAGAAGGGAGACCGGATTCTTGGTCGTAAAGCCATCAGTTCATATAAAAAGGCAGCAGCATCAAAGGACCGTAAATCCAGTGTGAAAGTTCAAGGACTCATTTGAAAATGCTGGTGAGATGGAATGTGGATCTCCACGATTTCTCTTCTTAAGGCTGTGTGCTTTAAAAAGGATCCCCCAAGTCATAAGAGCATCCTTCGTCTTTTGTTGAGGTCGACACAGAACCAGAGTCTAGTTTATACTGTTGTGGCACTGGAAGAAGGTCCTCACTTGGCTAAATAATCTTAAAAAATAGACATCCTCAGTTCATAAAAGCCTAAAAGGAAGCATCCAAAGCTAAAAAACAAGAGTTCTCAAGTTAATACTATGACCTCAGTGGGATCCACTCGACTGTTGGATTTCTGTTTGGAACGTCTTCGTCTGCGAACAAGACGAAGCCCCTCGGGAGCGGCGGAGAGGGCGGAGGACGGCGGCGGCCCCAGGTTGAGTTTGTCCTCCCTCTCCTGGCGTCACCTGTCGAAGCAGCCGGCTGTGAATGTGTGGTGGGAACTCAAGTAGCCGCTCCCGTAAGTCAGACCGAGGCAGTGGCGCTCGGGTCCCATGCTCACCTGCATGGAGATGGGACCCTGGAGGGGCAAGCCTCGCAGCCCAGACGCCAAGCTTGGGAAAGATGCGAACGAGCCGGCCGGCATTGAGGCCGAAAGCAGACCGGCCTGGTGGGGCTGCAGATATTCCCGAGAGCCCACTGGTCCCAGGGCCTGGCAGTCGGCCAGCATGTGCAGCTGGGATAATGCCGGCGAGTGCTGGGAGAGCTGCGGGTAGCTGCTGGCCTGGAGGAGCAGCTGCTGGGAGCTGGAGGTGGGCTGCCTCTGCAGAGAGGGGGTGGCGGGGCCGTGGGGGACGTGAGCTTGCGGCTGGAGGCTCTGACTGACGGAAGGGGAAGATTTGGATTTGTTGGCCTCTTTTACGTCGTTGTCGTGAGCACTGAAAAATAAAACAAAAGAGCAGGGTGAGGTGAAGCTGGTGGGGTTTACTTCAGAGCACATTGCGTTGTATGATTGCGAGCATATACTGTGGTTTGCCCTTACAGTAACATGAGCTGGATGCACTGCGTCAGATGATCCCAAGAGTAGCCCGTGAGCAGGTGGAGGACAGTGGTCCAGCTGGGGGAGATCTGCAGGCAGATTCTGGACGCAGCTATGCAGGCGGCTGCCACCTGAGAAGGCCTGAAGCTCAGGAAAGCATGATCTACAACAAAGACGCATACAAACATGTTGTTATATCCTCAGTGATTTTACCACGGTTAAGAGACTGTTTTATAAAGCTGCTGCATCATCAATATGCTTAATAAGTCATCAATTACTAAATAATGACATATAAACCATATAAATTAATAGCAATTTATTTATTAAGCATATAAATAAAACAGATCATTAAAATAATTTGAATAATTTAAAATTACATTATTGGAACAAACACAATTCCTGCAATTCTTCCAATTAAAAAAACTAAAAAATAAACTGACACTTTCATTTTATATATCAATAATTCTGTTAATGTCACAGAATGGAAAAGAGGCGAATAAATGGACTATTTTATATTATTGTACATTGCATTGTCTTATATAATAATGTAGTACACACAACTGGTCAAAAGTTTTTTTGTTTTTTTTTAAGAAATTAATACTTCTATTTAGCAAGGCTATATTAAATTGATCAAAAGTGACAGTAAAGACATTAACGTTATAAAAGATTTCCACTTCAAATAAATGCTGTTCTTTTGAACTATTTCATCAAAGAATCCTGTAATGAATGTATTACTGTTCCCACAAATATATTAAGAAGCACAACTGTTTTCATCATTTATAAGAAAAATCTGAGCACCAAATTAGCATATTAGAATGATTTCTGAAGGATCATGTGACACTGAAGACTGGAGTAATGATGCTTTTCCATCACAGGAATAAATCACATTAAAGAAATAATACAATCGAAAACAGCTATTTTAAATTGCAATATCCTCTCACAATATTACCATTTTATTGTATTTTTGATCAAATAAATGCAGCCTTGGGGAGCATAAAAAAAAGAAAACTTACCTAACCAAAAATTTGTATCAGTAGCGTCTACTAGAGGTCTGTGATGATCACAATTTAATCAAATTTACAAATTTTGATGATCTTTTCAAATGGCATTTTCTGACCTACTTAGTTGATCATTATTACTTAATTTTTCGAATTAAAAAAAAAAAAAAAGAAAAAAGAAAAGTGGCATTTTTCTCACCTTGCAACGAAACCTCCAGGAAGTAGTGCGTGTATTTGTCCATGAAGGCTTTGGTCTTGGACAGGGAGGAGAGGGGCCAGCCGTTGTGCAGGTCCCCCTCATGGACAGCAGCATGGAGGTAGTAGTCAATGAAATGGGCAGGTGTGGGCATGCACAGGTTCCATCCAAACGTCTCCAGCAGCAGCAGCTCCATCTTGATGAGGTCACGTTTGTTGAGGGTGAGGTTCAGACTGCACATGAAGCCCAGAGTGTTCAGCTGCTCCAGTTTGGGCACACGGTCCTCCTTCTCCTCAAACTTACCTGTGGCAAAGACAAACAAAAAAGCAAAAGTATTTGAGCTTAAAGGGGTCATATGATGCTGCTAAAAAGAACATTATTTTGTGTATTTGGTGTAATGAAATGTGTTTATGCGGTTTAAGGTAAAAAAAACACATTATTTTTCACATACTGTACATTGTTTCTCCTCTATGCCCTGCCTTTCTGAAACGCGTCGATTTTTACAAAGCTCAACGGTCTGAAAAAGCGAGGTGTGCTCTGATTGGCCAGCTATCCAGTGCGTTGTGATTGGCCGAATTCCTCAAGCGTGTGACGGAAATGTTACATCCCTTACCATACTGTGATGCCTGCGGCAACCACATGTGATGACCCCGGGCTGGCCTCCGCTTCGTCCACGGTGAAAGCCGATCCGGCGATCGACAGTGCGAAGTTGAAGTATTTCCTCAGCGACCAGCACGGATCAGCTCCAGGCACGACGAAGCGACATCGTCCTCTTTTGGAAGGCCAAACAAAGTAGTTTCGCTTTCACAACGAAGCACACAGTGCCTTCACGACATGGCTGCAGCGTCAACAATACTACAGTGAGAATAAAAGTTACGCCTTCTTTCTTTGCGTGAACATTTAGGCGGCGTTATGCAAATCTTCCCAGATAGTGACGTAGGTATGTGGGGGCGTGTTAGAACGAGCCGTTTTAAGTAGGCGTGGCTGACTCTGAACTTTTATAAAGAATATCTCTTTGGATTTGAGACTTTAGTCTTTGCAACTTCACAGATCTTCTTTATGCACCAAGAGCTTGTAACACTCCAAAGAGAAAGAAAATTGAAATCGCATCATATGACCCGTTTAAGCATTTAATTTGTTTGATGTTAAATGCTTGGTTTCAATTACAATGTTAAAATATGAATGCATGGATTATCCTGCTGGTATTCCAGACATCACATCAGAGATATCTTGATGCAGATTCATGACGTGCAATGGATGAAAGACCTTTTATAGCTTTTTTTCCTCGTTAAATAATCTCCTGTTATCAGATATCACTAAGATCTAAGACATTCTTAATCTAAGAACCATGCATCACTGTGCTTCATTCACATACTTGGGTTTCTTTAAAAGGATTTGCATTGACATCATTAAGGTGAGGCATTTTGTGAATTCCTGTAATGAGAGAGCACAGCTGCCTCACAGTGAATTAGCCCTTCTCTGCAGAACTCCTTTGTTCTCTTCCTGACTCTAGGTGCTAGGTGTTAATATATTTTCCCCAAAGTCCAAGGCTCCGCAGTATCGCTTCCCCCGCAGTCTAATGCTCCAACAATAAGGGCCCCACGACCTTTGACTTCTGCAGCTCATGCTTGAGCGCTCACAGTCCCCCTTAGATCACTGGCTGGCATGAAGGAGAAACAGTCCAAACAAGGTCACACCTTCATTCCTCGAGACTTTCAATAAACTCATTCCTCTTAAATGAAACGCAAGCACTATCAGGTCTTTACATCACGACACTGAGTTTCATATACTTGCACATATATTCTATGGACATTTTTTTAATACACTATTTTAATAATACTTTACCATTTATTATAGCAAAACCCCTGTTGTAAATGTGCATCTTAACTACTACAAGCTGACATAAACACCCAGTCATTACAAGAGTCAGATGCTAATTCAATAAACGCTCACAGATTTAGTAATTTGTTACACCAGGTATACACCCAGACAAACCTCTATGACCTAAAATATTTACTTGAAGTAACCCTTGAGATTAACCCTAGATTTCTTCACTTTTGGTTCAGTGGACTTTCAGAAAATGAACTCTCTTAAAACACAATTTTCACACCGGCTCTAGATTCTCAACAGCGTATATACATGGATCACAGGACAATGATGATCATTTTTTTCTGAAACATCCATAATGCCATGCTTTCACATATGAAATGGTTTAATAGCATTCGGCTGCATTTTAGGAATACCAGTTTATGTTTCCCGATTACACAAATACTAGCTTTTTGTGTAATTTGACAAAACTGTATATTGAATGTATTCTTGTCTATAATCATTTCACCTTTTGTTTAAATATGCATTTTACCAAATGTTTATCAATTAATATATTCATGATTGAATATCTGGGTCTTGGAAAAAAAAATACATACACAAAAGGCTTTTGAATTTGAAAAGTAGCAAAAACATATGAACTCATGGCTTCCGAGTTTAAATATAATCTTCATATAATAAAGAAAATATTTATGCAAAGTTAAAGAGACAAACATGAAGTTTAAAACACATAAATTACCTTATTACATTATCATGATATTTCAGTATAATTATGCAATATTTTATATATATATATTATGTAATTATACTACATGTATACTACTCCTGCCACAACTGTCACCAAATTAAATTATGTGTGATCCAGTCAGACTGAACTCAATGTGTTTTTGTGTGCCGACAACAAAGACAAAGCATAGAAACGTGTTGCCTATATTGTCTTTGACATCACATTCAATTCAAACTCATTCAATTTCTTTTGTCACATTACTGTAGATTCAGCAGAAGAACAGCGAACACTGGTGGACCTTCACGGTCAAAAATGCCCAGCTGACACAAAAGCCACTGCACAGCACACAGTGTCTTTTCTTAATTATCTGGGGTGTACAAATTCTTTTCATTAGCATCAAACCACAGGGGGCATCTGTCACACTAATCTGAATATCAGGAACCCTGCTGAGTGTTTCAGTTCAAACATGCCCCTCCAGGGCCCCACCCCTCCCTCATCCTTCTGAGGAGAGGGCCAGCCTGCATTTGACATGCTACTCTATACCGTTTTGTCAAAAAGGAGAGCTGCAGCCCAATTAGCTACGGGACAGATATACCATTTCAACAGGGCTTCTTGCTGAAAATGGAAAAGTACCACAGGATTAGGGTTTCAACTCATCTTGTTTTCGTCATTCCTTCAAAATGCAGAAAACATACTGCTAATAAATCAGATTTGATTAAGAAAAACTAGTTTCACGACATGCATCGTGCATCAAATTGGTTACTATAACAAACCCCCCATCACCCCAGCTCAGGAGAGAAAATGAGCCTGATATCTCGCCCTCTCCTCCAAAAGTTTTCAGCTAAAAGAATGAGAGCGGGTGGGTGTTGGGGGCTAATTGCACTGATAACATCAAGCTCAAGTGTTCGTCCATGCATATCCTCAAGCTGCATTCAGCCATCATTCATCCCTGAATGGTATCAGCTACAAATTAGATCTGAAAGTCTTGATTAATTTCCTCTGTTTCAGAACAGTAATGTTCTCACTCAGCTAGTTTTTAACGTTGACCTCAGCTGAAATCTTGGCACGGCGCAACTTCTGCCGACTCAGCCTTCAAGACGATCCTCCGGTGTTAATACGGGGTTATGGTCTGGCTTCAAATGACACAAGCTTAAATAAAGCTTAAACCAAAGTAAATGAGCTTTATTTGGGCAGCAGCGTTATTTTAGTATTACTTTTACAGTATTTATTTATCTTCAATTAGCTGTTATGTTTATATTTTAAGTTTTCACCTCATTTTCATGTTTAATTTAAGTATTTTTTGTTGTTTTTAATATTTCTATTTGGCTTTAGTTCATATTAATTTCAATTTTCGTTTTAGTGATTTTAATAAGGCTGCATTTCTATTTCTTTCCATCTAATATTTATATTTTATTTGAGCTTCATTTCAATAAAATTTTTTTTTTATAGTTTTAGTTAACAATAACAACAATGAAATACACAGAAACAATATTAAACCTTGTACTGAGCTGAAAATCCTTCACCTAATTTGGTGTTCCTGGCCAGAAATGACTGATTGCTTGTAAATCTCTCAGTATGCTATATTAATCACCAAAACTCAGATTCAATCTTTTTGTTAACTTGTTTTCTTTTGATTAGCAAAGGTTTTGCATTTCTTTTTGTAACTGACTTCTCATAGCCCCCACTCATATGAGCTTATGCACCTCAGTTCTTGAGTGAAAAAGGCATCATTTGTGGAAAATGTATCATTTTGGAAATTCTCACTCAAAAACTGAGGTGCATAAGCTCAGATCAATGAGGCCTATGATCAATCAGTTCCAAAAAGAAATACAAAACCTGTGATAACTGAAAGCAAATAATTTGACAAAAAAATTAATCCAATATTTGACAAAATAACAAAAAAATATATAAGCCATTTTTTGTAGGCATATTTTATTTGTAACCAGGTGGGGAAAAAATTGCCGGCCAGCGCAAAACAACCCTCCTCCACTCAAGAGGCGGCCAAAATGAGGGTCAGAAGAACGAGAGATGCCATAAAGACAACCTTTTGGTCAGTATTGTACAGGTCCAGATGCAGGAAGCACTCTGAATTAATTGTCATTTTGGTTGACAATCAGGGCTCCAGATTTTAATCTGTGAAAAATACCACCACAAGGCAACACAAGTCACCCCCTCTATCTTATCTCTCTCGATTTGTTTGTGTGCAAGCAGACGTGCCACCACTGATAACATGTTCTGCCACAGTACACAGCACAGATATATTATGAGTCAGACTTCCTTGTTTCCTGCACTATAAATCTACTGGAGACATCAGGCGACACTTCTGCATCACTGCAAGATTGCATAATGCTTTTGCAATCCACCTGAAACTGACGGCTAGACTTGCAACATGCCGGAGCAGCTGTAAGCTGCAATGTCAAACTCTCTGTGGGTTGGATAGGTTGCTTTGGAGACTGACTCAGGGGTCTTGAGGCCAGCAGAGGCTGTGGCCTCTTCTGCACACAGCACAATACAGCAGCCAGCTAGTGCAGAGAATAGGGCTGTGCGATTAATCGAAATCGTCATAAAATCGCGATTTGAGCTTGCGCGATTTCTAAATCACTTTATAGCACGATTTTCCGCGCCCCCCCCGACCCGCAGTATGCTATCCGAACCAATCAGAATGCAGCGCGCCTAAATGGAGCACGAGAACAGAACAGACCGGGCGGACATACAAACGTAACGCCAGGTTCACACACTCCATCTGTGGTGCGTATTTTTTCCGCGCCCATGTTAACGGATCAGAGCGTTCACACTGCACGCGATTGCGGTCCGGCAGTGCGCTCCAGGAGCGGTGCGTCTGCAGCAGTCATGCTGCGATCGTTTCCGCACGGAATCTATTTCTGCTGTGCTGCACGTGCTGAATTAAAGTGACAGCGCATTATTCGCTGTAAAAATTAACATGGATTGACACGGAAATTTAGTCATTACACCATAAATGCAAATGAGTTTAAACGTGAATATGTCTATGAAAGATTGTATTACTGTACTGTGATAAAAGATAATCACAATGCTGAAAAAGCATTTCAGAAACAATGTTTGGATTTGAAATCAAAATAATGGATAAATGTTGTGTTTGTGGTAAACAGCCGCGGATGAGGAGCGGACTGCAAACGCGTCCGGTGCGAAAGCAAAATGAGTCTGTGCTGCTTCTGCACCGCATACACATACTGTAGACGGACTGTAGACGGAGTACGTGTGAACTTGGCACAACAAATCTAGTTCAACATCTGAGGAAACGCCACAAAGAGCTTTATGACCAATGAATGAATGCATGGCAAAAAAAAATCCCTGGACACGGGATTTTTATTAATTTTTTTGCCATATGTCTATTCTAGAGACATTTTGTTACACCTTTACTT
>NW_015505767.1:919394-946723 GCF_001515645.1 Sinocyclocheilus grahami | reverse complement strand
GATATGGGCCGATACCGATATGGTGGCCGATATATCGTGCATCCCTAGTTTTTTTTGTCCATATCGCACAGCCCTAGCAGAGAATCAGACTCTGTTCCCTACGAGCACCTGAAGTCATCTAAAAAATAAATTTTGTCAGTTCAAATTTACTTCATGGAACCTGCAATGAGTTTACTGCCTGATCAGGTACAGGTAAAAGGAATCAAACACCAGCATCACAGTCACATAAAAGCAGCAAATAACTTACTGGCCAGGAGGAGGCAGGAGAGGGCGATGACGTACAGCTGCCGCACCGCTACATCATAGTGGTCCATAAAGAGGTCGAGCAGGTAGACGGCCAGGTGACGTGCTGTAGGGCATAGCTGGTATCGGTTACTGAGAACAGCAAGCAGGTCGGCAAAGTACCGCCGCATCCCAATCTGTGGAGACTGGGCCTGGTACGTTGGCAACTTCAGCTCCTAAGGAGAAAAGGATGGCATTTTTTTATTTTTGTAAAATAGTATATATAATATTTGGACCATGGTACAAATATCATGGTGTTCAGCAAGGATGCATTACATCTATTAAAAGTGACAGTAAAGACATTCTTAATGTTACAAAATATTTCTATAATAAATGCTGTTGTTTTGAACTTTCTATTAATCAAATAATCCCGAAATGGATCACAATTTTCACAAACGTATTAGAAACAACTATTTTTAACATGGATACTATAAGAAATGTCTTGAGCATCAAATCAGAATATTAGAATGGTTTTAGAAGAATCACGTGACACTGAAGGATGTGTGATAGCTTTGCCATCACATAAATAAATTCTGTTTTAAATTATATTCAAATAGAAAATGTAGCATTACATGTATTTTAAAATTATATTATATTCAAAATATTTCATCCCAATATGTTAGGGATTTAATCATTTTGACCAAATAAATGCAACCTTGATGAGAATAAGGGGCCGTTTACACGACAATGTTTTCAGCCAAAAACGGGAAACTTTTTATGCGTTTTGCCTGTTCGATTACACGACAACGGCGTTTTGGGGACTGAAAACACATAATTTTGAAATCGGGTTTCAAAGTGCAAGTTTTTGAAAACGGCACCGTTATCGTTTCCATGTAAACACCCAAAACGGGAATCTTTGAAAACGGTGACGTCATGCGTGTGTGTAGTACGTGTTAGGAATGTAGACATGCGCCGTACGTGTCGATTTTAAAGGCAAGCGCGAACAAACATACACAACAATGGCGGAGTATGGTACTGTTGTTGCTGCTCAAGAGTTTGCTAACACTTCTTCAGCAAAGTGTGGATTTACTTCACCAATATTACAACCAACAGCGGAGAAGCATCATATACAACATATAATCGTCACTTCCCTAAAGGTACCGTTTACTAACAAGGTGACAGTGCCAACTACTGGCCTGGCATACGTAATACAGCGTTTATGGCCGTTTTCACGGATGTGTGTAAACGCGAATCATTTTAAAAACATTGTCGTGTATACGTGAAACTTTTTAAAAACGCAAGGGAAAAACTTTGTTTTTGGCTACATCGTTGTCATGTAAACGTAGCCTAAGAGAGAACAGTAGTTTTTGTGTGAGTTATTAAAAATAATTGTTTTATTCTGTGATATTACCATATATAATCTATAGAAAATATAGAAAAGTATATAATCTGTGAAAGACCGTAGTAAATAAAATAAATTAGAAAATATGTCAAATTAAAGATAAATGTATGAACCATGAGCATAAATTATGTAAAACCATTTTTAAGTGTTGCATTCTGCATTCAAAAGGAACAATGCATGTTCAAATCAATTTATGAAAGATTAAAGGGGTGGTTCATTGCGATTTAAATTTTTTAACGTTAGTTAGTGTGTAATGTTGCTCTTTGAGCATAAACGATATCTGCAAAGTTACGAAGCTGAAAGTTCAATGCAAACGGAGATATCGTCTTTTAAAATTCTGGTAGTTTAATGCCTACAAAAACGGCTGGTAGGGACTACAACAAGTTACTTCCCAGGTTCGTGACATCACAAACCCAGATAAACCCCGCCCTCGGGAAAAGGCAGCAAAGGGGGCGAGGCCATGCTGCGCTGCTTTAGAGAAGAGGAAGAGAAAACTAGAGGTGCACATAAAAATCTATTCATATATGAATCTGTCTTCTAACGATTCTAATGGATTCACAAGTTTCAAAATCAATGTTCTAAAGCAGCGGTTCTTAATACTGTTCCTCGCGTCCCCCTGCTCTGCACACGCACACGCTCTCACTCTCTCATTCAGCTCAGCAATGAACTGTTACGATTATATGCTTATTTTCACATAGCTATGAGAAGCATTAAACATGGACGGGGCGTGCAGTTGCCCGTACTGTATTAAAGCTTTAATCAGGATAAAACTGTATATTAAAAGCTAACATAAGCAGTAGCATTTACAAATAACAGCATATCTAAAAGTATGAGACAACAACAACAAAAAAAACATAGGCCTACCATTACCATTAAAAGCCGTGTTTGCACAGGTTCTGCACGATCCTCTTCAATAATATCAAATTGCTCAAACTGATAAGCGATATTAAAGACGCCTTTGTTTACAATACAACCGGAGCACATGCCATTGAGGTGAGAGGCGGGACGCTTAGACGTGCACTAGAGGCGGTTTAGCCAATCACAACACACTAGGCTAGCTAACCCAGCTGGACAGAGAGGTGTGGAATAAAGGTAAATTATGTGAAAAATAATGCGTTTTTAAAAAAACGAAGCATTAACATGTTAGACTGCATCCCATAAACACAATCAAGCCTAGAAAAAAACCAGTGAACCACCCCTTTAACAATTTTTCATGAATGAGGCCCATTAAAGTAATTGCCTTTTGTCAGCACTCTCTGTAACCAACTAAACCATTCTCAATTTAATCCAACACCAACTGCGCAAAAATTACAACTCAAACATACCCTGAAAAAGCTCCAGTCACGCTTAATAAGCAGCTAAATTGTCAAACTCTTTCCAGACATGAGTCCTACAGGCAAAGTGTGCTGCTTTATAGTGGCTGTTGAGGAGAGCGCTGGGTCCTTTACAGGCCTAGCCATCATGTCTCGCAGCCATCTGTCCCCTGTGGGGTGAGAGGCTGGGATTTGACCCTCTCAAGGAGCCCTTTTGTGGGGCCTGCCCGCAATTTAAACAGCCCTACAGCTGCTGCTGTATTTGAATGGCTGATCAGTTTGTCAACTGCATAACTTGATGCAAACCTTTTTCAAGAGAACAAGATTTTTCAAAACATCTATAAATAGTATAGCAAGGTAAAGCTAGAGGAAATAAAACTTGCTCAGCAACCCTTTGTGGTTTTACATTTTTGTGGGTTTCACACAAGATAAAATGGGAATTGGCACTTGAACATCACACAAAAAAGAGGAAATAGACTTGCTTGAATTTTGTAATTTAGCTTGCTTAAGACAAACTAAATTTATGAGCCAAATTAAAAGCAAGACTGCTAATTAACCTCCGCAAAGATTTCAATTAATTGCAAAGACCCTTAGGTTTCGGTACTGACGTAGTAGGAGGTGAAGTCAGCCAACCTCCCACACAAAACAAATTAAACTATAGCCTATCTGTGCAAAGATTTACATCGGCTAAACATTTCTGCACAACATTAACTGAATATTTCATGTTGGTGAACAGAGAGAGATTGTTCTGTCTAAAAGTCCACCAACACCAAACCTCCGATCTCCACAAACAGCTGAACCACTCTGCATCTGCATTGCATTAGTCCTCCTACATATCGCTAGATTTCGCATAGTACAACTCTGACTAACCAGGTGGTGAAGAGAATAACTTGCCAAAAAAAAGTTCATGCCAGCCACATTCAGTTACATGCATCATTTTGCCACTCCTTGACACGTGCTGAATAAACCCAGCAGGATTGTCCAGTCCGTTAATCTCAAGCTAACAGACAAACTCAAGTACAAACCCACACACACACACACACACAAACAGAACAGTTCACATTCCAAACCGGATGCGAGCACACCCCGCAATAAACAGGACGGACAATAAAGAGACAACAGAGTGCACTAAATAAATGCACTTAAACCTCACTGTCTGATGGGTGCAATTCACTCAGCAGTGAGGAAACAAAAGTGCACATGGTTTAGCAAGACACTTCCTAGAGTTCCAACACAAGTGTGTCCAGTTTCAAGAAACAAATTTACCAATAATGACATAGCAGCTGTACACTGGTTTAGACTTTTTTATGTATTTTTTTTTTTTTTTACATAATTTGTAAGTAGTAAATTTAAGAATATATATAGTAAAATAAATAAAGTTGTTACAGGATTAGAATACATGTAAAATAAAAGTAAACTAAAAGTTGGCTGTACCATAGAAGACCTTAATGGCTTTGCACAGGGCCTTGCGTATTTCTAGTTGTACATGATATTCAGTATGACTCTTATGAGGGAATTGTGCTTACGATATGAATGCAGACAATACTAGACGATGTGTTGGGCCAGTAACCTTCAGAAAGCCACAATCAGAGGATGTTTTCTGAGGGCTGTGTGACATTTCACACTTCCCCATCAAAGCTTGGACAAGCCAAACCAAACCTGGTTCAACGTGTGGCAATGGAGCCATTGGTGACCAGGAGGTTGACGTTTGGATTAAAAGTTTTCAAACTGAACCGTGATAACCTGTGATGAATGCAAAGCTATTTATTAAAACTCACCTTAATTCGCAGAGCCTGATGGATGTCCGCTGCAAGCTGGCTTTTCCACCACTGGCCCTCCGATTCCATCTTTCCCATCCAGAAAAGGGCCCCCAATCCTTCAACACAAACAAGAGTGTGAGAGGGAAAGAAGCTATTCTTGTTCAGTTTAAGCACTTCTGCCACACTACTTTCTATTTCAGGTTTCTATGCGAGAAAATGTCACAGTGCTTAAGACGTAAGACAAGTGGGCGCCTGTGGTAAACTCTTTTCTAGATTTTCTGATCTTGAAGTCGTCCGGCAAAGTTCAAGCAGTTCATCTCACGCTAAACTACAACAGCCGCTTCGCCGAAAATCACGACTTTGTCTTATTTATTTGTGTAAGACTCAACTAATTACCTAAACACAATAGTCTAGCGATAAACCTTCCGTATCTTGAGGTCACTTTATTTCTAAATAAATAAATAAATCGGTATGAAATGAAAGTGACCGGCGCAGCACATCCAGCCCTGAGGCACGCCACGAGAACCTTATTACAGCGATATCAAGTATACATGAGAGTTGTGAACAAATAAAGCGTAGTTTCGGTTTAAACGCGCTAATCGACCACGACTATCCAAACTAAAACAGAAGCTGAAAATGCAACAGTATAGGAAACAATATAACGCTCTTTATTAAAACAACTGCGCGTCTTACCACTGAGACAACGGCGCTCCAGACCCCTTTGTTTCAAAACTGCCGCATACTGGAGTTTTATCCTTCAACTACGCGCGTGTGTACTTTTCGAAACAAATCCCATATAAAGGGAAATTATTCCCGTGAATATCAAACTCGTTTCAATGTGCAGCTGTTTTTTTTTTATCAAAACACCGCTGCGTGTGTATCCAACTGAACCCCTTTTGACTTTTTCGCCGTCCCGTGTAGTGTGCTCCCCCAGCGGCCTGAGAGGAGCAGCTCTGAATGATGTTGGTGTGCGGAGCTGCATGGTCGCTCTAAACGGGGAGGAGTCCGCAGTGCGGACATTAACATGAGCGTTGCTTCAAACAATTGCGATTCGACAACTTATTTAAAACGCTGATAAATGATAGTGCGTGTATGTAAATGTTATTAGAAAACAATTATCTAAATCTACAGGTAAAATGTGGTGGTTTGGTAAGATTACTGAGATTTAAGTTATTTTGATGTTGAGGACAGCGAGGAACAACACATTTTAAATAAATTGTTTCATAATTTAATGTAAATAAATAAATAAACGAATAAAATAATATTGAGTGAGATCCAACTACGTATTTAATAATATAAATCTGATAAATGATCCCTTTTTAAATAATTACGCATTGTAATTGGTATTGATGCAATTAATTTGTGATATTAAGAATTAGTGATTGTCACGATAATGCTGTTTGAACTTGTACAGAGAGGTCCCACGCAATACCAATGTTTTGTCATTTAAAACTAAATCCTAGTTTTGTTAAATAAATGACCAATTTTATTTTATTGGTATATGTTCTGCCTGTATTTGGCCTGCAGGTGGACCCTGCACTCATAAGCACTGTAGATGCTGCTTAAAACTAACCCCGGGTTTCACAGACAAGGCTTAAGCCTAGACTAAAATGCATGTCTGGGCTGTTTTACCTGAAAGAAATTTGCATTGACATATCTTAAAATATGTCAGTGCCATTGTTTTGTCTCAAGATGCACACGAGTAATGTTATTTTCTAAGGCATGTTTATAAAATATACTTAAGTGTCCTAATTGAACTATATGGCCTAATCATGGCTTAACCTAAGCCCGGTCTGTGAAACCAGGCCTAATTGCAGTACAGGATAAGGGGAAGTTCATGTATAATCTAATAAATAGTAGCCTACTATATAGAATAGCCTACAACAATGCCTGATCAATGTGCAAAGGATCTTTAGTTTCTTATAATAAGATATGAAGTTAAAGAGTCAGAAAATCTAGTCGTTTTATTAGTAGCAGTTTAGCTAAGCTGTACTTAAAGTACTACAGTATGTGGCCAATCTGATTATTAATGCCATTTTTAAAGTGTCATCCAAAATAATAAATAAAACACAACGATTTTTATACTCTGTGAGAGGATGCAAATTTGATATTTACTGTATGTAACTAGTGAAATTTGGTTTACTATGGAACAGTTTCTGAGAGATGTACTTAACCACTTCACAACCATTAAACCAGACACTTACTGTATGTTCCTTTATTTTAAGGCTTTGGAGAATTGTCTGCTAAACGCATACATGTAAATGTAAATATAAATGAGATATGTGGAAATCTTCACTGTTATTATGTATTATGTCTCTTGTTTCCATGTTTGAAGAGTCTGTAACCATGTTTTCAGGGTGAAATGCTAATATGGAAGTTATGTTATAGGCTAATGTTTTTAACTCCCTGCAATGCTATACACTTCTCACAACTTAACACCACAGTGTCGGTGGTCCCCTCAGGTTTGATGTATGTGTTACTATGTGGATAATAAACATTTGGAGCACCGCTGGTGTGAAATTAAGCAGTCTTATATCCTTGCTGCCCACTATATCATGTCATTAAACCATCAGGCACAGCCAAGACCAAGTGGGTCAAATGCCATAGCTGTCATGGCCTGCATGGCCCTGTCATGGCAAATTCAGTGAAACTCCCAGAGTTGGCTGGCAACGCACAACAAACACTTGAGAGGAAGTGCACATCTGCTCTCGAACAGCTGTGCTTTCGAACAACAGTGCTTCCTCTCATAGTTAAGTCGCCAGTTAACTATTTGATAGAACTACATTTCACATCAAAATTAACTTCACACAAACAAAGTTCAGATCAATGTACAATTAATTAAGATATAGTGATACCTTTAATGCCTACTTTAAAAAAGAACCAATTTACACCATTAAATGATACCCTCATAACCAGTGTGACCATTCTATTTGCAGTGGCCGTTTAAAGGCCCAATACTTACCACAGCGTACCAGAAGACTTCAGCCCTATCTCCCTGATGATAGTGTTATGGGGCCTGGGGAACTATATTTAGCTGGCCCTGTGACTGCACTGGCTATGCTAGTTAGATTCCAAAGGGAACGCTCCAGCACAGCCAGACTAGCACCTGCTGTCAAAGCTGACTGCCACACCACTACCTTAGCTACTACTGGGCCTGGACCACATATCCTGATCCAGACCTCAGTAGCCCAAAAAATAAGGTCTGATTCATCTCCTATGCAGTCCCTAGCTTAGTGTACTTTTAAAGAAGGCACTTGCCCTCGTTTCTTTTTATAGATATCTTGACATTTTTCCTTGATTTCTTACTTAGATTTAACACCTCAGAGGAGTTTCAACAAAAAGGAGAAGACTTCGGGTGGCTTGGATCAGGTGAGAGAAGTTTTTACATTGGGGGTGAGATGGCGTCAAGCACAAGATCTGCAGCTGGCTCTCTAGAATGCATAGTATTTCCTTTGACAAACACTGTTAAGTCAAATACAATGGAAAAAATTAGCCCGTTTCATCCCAAATCAAATGCATGAGACTCCAATCAGTATTTTTTTAACATGCTGCTACCAATTAAGTGTTTACAATTTTTTTGTAATACACAAATTATTTTTAGATTTACAGTGTGCATGCATATGGCTTTGCTTTGTAATTTTAATCATCTAAAAATACAATCCTTTATTCGTTTTATTTTTCTTAGACAATAATTCAGAAAAAGCAGTCAAACTGGACATCACTGGGCTTGATGTAACATCTAATTTTCTGAACCATAAACATTTCTGTACAATACATATAACACCCACCCCCACACTAGTGTGTAAAACGTTCAGTACTGCATCTGAAATTTTCAGACACCACAGGAGGACATTTTTGAAGTGGCATTTTAAAGAGAAATGTCTAAATCAACTGCATCTATCAAAGAAAAAAACAGTCTGCCTCTCCAACAAAGAGATGAAGGGGAAAGTGAGCTAGAGCAGACTGATGATATCACAGATGACTCAGCAAGTTCATACTACACTGCTCTTTGTTCTCTGAGTGAGTACAGTGAAGCTTTAGGGGACAGAACACACACTCTCTCTACAGACCGTCCTGCTGAAGGTGGCACATTTGAGTTCTTAGGTTGTGCTACTACTACGGAAGGCATCACTTCAAGATCCTTGATCACAGACACCACAATATCACAAGACTACAAAACACAAGAAGAGAAGGGTACAGAAGTGCTCCCTGATGAGTCCCAATGTGAACAGGATGAATCTTCATCATCTGAGAGTGTGTTAGAATCTGAGTCAAAACATCTGCAGTCAGGTACAACAGCAGCAAATGTGGATTTGCAGTCTGTAAAGGCAGCCTTTAGAAACCCTCTGCAAAAGCCAGATAATTCTAACAAGCTTAATTTATCAGGAAAAGATTCGTCGGTTAAACCGAGGGATTATTTTGGAGGCAGCAGGACTGTATTTCATACTAACATTAGAACCGCTGAAGAGCACAGCTCCCCAGAACCAAAATTAATTTTGATAACACCTAGGAGAAATCAATACAGCAAGGGTAGGGAACAGGAGCATGGTAGCACAGAGCCAAAAGAGGACCACGCGACACAAAAGCAAAGACCCAAAGAATGTTTGAGTGCACCCAGGGCAGAATGCAGGCTTGAAAGAGGCAGGCATATTCTGTGTCATATGAAAAAGGAGGGGGAGGGCCAGGGTAGCGGGGTGAGTTGTAGAATGGAGCAGGTTGAGCTGTCAGTCAGGTCTAGAAATAGAAAAGTGTCTGCAAACTGCATCTCAACACTCACAGCCAGCAAGCAGGAGTCAAGAATCCCACCACACTGTTATTCAGAGCGTATCCCCGCAACCAGGCACCAACACCAGCTACAGAGACTTGCTGATACTCGGACGTTGGAAAAGCAGAGCCGGCAAGGCGTCTGGCAGTCCAGACCACTCTACTGCACGTTGTGTAGCAGCACTTGGCAACCCTGCCACACTACAGGCAATAGCAGAGGATCAACCAGCATGGGAACAAAGCTTGCTGAGGCCAGCAGTAAGGTGGGGGGCCTTGTTAACCTGGCCCAGGTAAGAGCTTCCTGTTCTGAAACTGACTACATGCATGTTTTCAGATGTAGGCCCTCAAGTCAGCCCTCTGCTGATGAAAACCACAACAATTGGACAGATGATGTTCTCTCTTTTAAAATGCAGATGTATTCAAACACTCAAAACACATCTGCTTGCTCAGAATCCAGTAGCTTTGAGTGTGTTGATGTGGCATTGGAAACCACAGATGAAGTAAACCGAGGCTTAAAGACTGTGCCCAAAAGACAAATCCAGCTGAAGAGACGGGACACAACAGAGGCACATGCCAAAGAGAGCAACAATCAAAGTCTTCAGGTTGCAAACACACCTGTGCGTGCCCGAGACACATTTCAGCGTCAACATAGCACCCCTGCAGCTTTTAACCAGGAGTCCCATGTGGCTGATCAAAGGTCAGTACAGGCTGTCCGAAAACATAGGCTTCAGAAGTCATTTTCCCTGGATGAAACCTCCAGCAAAACCCAGATGGCTTCCTGCATCATAACAAATGTCCTATCAAAAAAAATGCAACATGAACAGAACCTTCGCACCTTGGATGTTTCTGATAAAGCTTTTGCTTCTATCAAAGTGAACAACAGGACTATTACCACTGATGAATGCATCTATTTGTCTGGCAAGGACGTATTTGCTGAAACTACTAAACTAAATCAAAGTGCTACTCTTAAGAGGGAGACCCAGAGAGAGTGCAGCCCTGTTCAAAAGCATTGCAGTGTTAACTCTAAAATGCAGCCCAAGCTATTGAGCAAACATGGCTTCAATCCTCTTTTAAGTGCAATTGGCAGGTCTGAAGTTCAAGGTAGTGGCACTGAAATAACCGACCCTTCAGAGAATGAGAAAGCAGAGAAGTTGAGTCCAAGAGAGGACATGTTGCGGCTGCCTAACCTGAGCCCTGGTGTGAAGCTATCCTGTGACTCAGCAAAGAGAAGAGCATGGAATTCGAGTCCAGCAACAAATGTAGCCATCAGCACACAGGCTTCTATGAAAACCACACCTGAAGAATGCCATACAGGGCAAGGAATCCATAAACAACGCAATATGACCCTAACCAATGTGCTGGAAAAGCAGGAGCAACAGGCTGGCATTATGGAAAGTACACTCAGTTCTACTAATATTGCATGGCTAATCTCTGATTTGGAAGCAAACGTAGTAGATAATAGAATGCCTCAAGCTGATGAGAGCAATGTTGGAAAGGAGCAAGAGAGTGGCAGAGAAGAAGTCAAGTCACGAGGACAGTCTGCAATCCTAGGTATGCAAAGCCAAGGCAAATTGAAAGCCATGGCCCCTGTGCATGTAGTAAGAGACATGAGAACCCTAGTGAAAAACACATACAACATGTCCTTCAAGGGCACAGGGGAATCAGCCCATGGAATAGATGGGAGTGCTCCATTGTTTCAGCCATCAATGCACAATCTAAGCAACAGCATGGGTGAAGGAAAGGGAAAAGGATACAGACAAGATAAAAAACCCCTGGTACAGAAAGTCACTCCACCTCTTTCACTGGACAGAAGGAGAGATCACTCTGCACCAAGAGGATGCTTGACTAAGGTAATGCCTCCTGTGGAATCAAATGGCAAAAGTCATACTGTTGGATTTACAAAGGTCAGCCAAATTAGTGTAACCAAGGCAAACAGTTGTGCCTTGTCAAAGCCCTCAGAGACACAGGATAGCCAAGTTGGCATGGGTAAACCTGATGTTCCAGTCAGTGATACAAACTTGAAACCAACTAACAGGACAGACCTGGCACTGCAAGCTAAAAAGGAGGCCTCTACTGAAAAGCCTACAAAAGAAGACTTGAACAAGGCAGAGCATGAGATGACCATCAGCTCTGACAAAGATATACTTTTCCCAGTAGCACTGCAATATTGTCCACCCACAGCAAGTTCTGAGCAACGGGACCATGGCAAGATAATCAGTGATGGCCTCCAGACCCCATGCCTTCCTCCCAGGTCACAGAGTTCAGTGGGACCTCTGTCTGCTTGCATCCTAACGCTTGCTTCAACGCCCATGGTTCCCTCATATTATTACAAACCCAATCCGCTGGGTTACCAGACAATCTCTCCTCATATTGGAGCCATTCATGGCTATGTTCAAGGGCCTGTCTTGTTTCAAACATCTCTTTACAACCAGCCTTCTGCATCAAACAGTCATACCCCCCTACTGAGATCCCTCTATGAGGATGGAAAAATGCTAGTCCATCCAACAGATGGCTCAACCAGTCAATCTCAGAACGGGGAAGCAGGGCTGAAAATGTCTTCTCCAGAAAGCCAACACAATACAAACTTTGTTGCTCCCATGAATGCAGAGGCCAGGCTTGGGGGTACAGGTATGCTGTATCCAGAAACAGGAGGAAGTGTAGCAGCAGCACAAAACCCCCGCCAACTGTTGCTAGACCCGGAAACTGGCTGCTATTTCTATGTGGACATGCCTCAGCTGCCACAGCGCAAGATGCTGTTTGACCCAGAAACTTGCCAGTATGTTGAGGTCCTACTGCCACAGCAGACACTTCCCAGTGCTGTTTTGCCCACACCCTGTGCCATATCCTTTGCCTCTGTTCACATCCCACCCATGTACACCCCACAATGCTTACCTTACGTACAATCACATCCTCAGGTGCTCCCACCACCAGAACCATGAAACCTGACGGGACCTATAGACTGTAGAAGACAGTAGAAGAGTCATGCCAAAGTATCAGATTACCCAGTGCCTATTAAATGCTGGAAAGGAGCTGTGTATAAGCTTCTGGATGAGTGAAACATGTTGACCATCTGCTGCCCTGGCCTCAAGGCATCAAAGCTGAAAGCGTATTCAGTTAGCACTGCATTCAACACTCCTTACTTCGTAAAGGCTACCTCTGGACTTGGCAACTGACATGGGTGAGACTGATTATATCTGTTGAAATGTTGTAAGATGCATATGCATTCACACATTCAGGCTACATAAACAAAGCAGGGGCTTTAAAGGGAGAGGGGCTCAGATAACCTCTGGAATGGGCAACTGAGACTCACCAAGAGATCTGAGTGTCTTGAGCTTGTTTAGCAAGTATGACAAAGGTCATGATTTTGTTATTGTAAATTGTATATATATTTACTAAACGGAAGTTTGAGCAAAACCATGGCTCTGTTTCATGTAAACAGTGGCTTAGTTAAGCACTTCCTGACAAACACTTTATTTTTTCATATTTGTAAACTTAAACTGAATTTTAGTGTCTTAAATTACATTTTTACTAAACCTCTCAAATTTGGTAACACTTTATTTAAGGACCAATTCTCACTACTAACACATTTTTGATCCCTTACCCATCCCTTACTAACTATTAATAAGCAGCAAAATGAGGCAAAAGTCATAGTTAATAGTTAGTTAATAATGGGAATTGGACCTTGAAATAAAATGTGACCAAACATTTTGATGTGAACTGGTTTCAAAATGAATTTGCCCCAAAAATGAATTAATTGTTCTCCTACTGACACCTGACACTTGTTCATGAGAGACCTTTGCTTTAATCCATTCAGGATGGCTTATTGACTATATATAACTGATACGATTGGCGCAGGACCGAATGTTCTGGGGTCAAATTTGAAGACAGTGAGAGGATGGATGACAATGTATAGATATTTCCTTCAAATTAATAAAGATGATTAAACAGGGCTGAACCTTTGGCAAGATGCTAAATCAATTTAGCTTTAGACCAAACACTGCAGTAAATCAAACCCTCTGGGCTGTATGGGATCAAAGCCACTGCATAATGTTTCAGTTTGCATGTTTATTGCAGCATTACTGTTTGTTTATAAAAATGTCATGAAAAATTAATTGGTCATTCCTTACAATAAGGTTCAGTCGGTTAAAATTAAGATAACACTTTATTTTAAGGTGTCCTTGTTACACATTACAAGTACTTACTATTATAATAACAATTAATTATGCATAATTACATGCAAGTAACCCTAAGCCAAACCCTAATCATTTAGTAAGTACATGTAGTTAATTAAAGCTGCAGTCCATAAATTTTGCCTCTTTGTCGCCATCTCTGTTTGAAAACCTGGAATTGCAGCTGTGTGCGGAATTATCTAGCTTGCGTGGATTGTGAGTCGGCATGGCTCCAGCATGGATGAATCTAATGTTCTGAAGAATACGCGTGGCAGTCGGTCACTGCACAGGTGTGGATAGTCACTGTACTTCAGAATCACAGATTCTAGCCTACATCTTGGAATGTGACCCAAATAAGAATTTTCACCGTATATTGCCATCTGAACAAGTATGTAACAAGCCTGCCACATTTGTTCTGACCAACTGAGGAAAAAAGCATTACCATAAATCTCGCTACCAATGGTGATTAAATCTAAAGATCGGTTAGCTCATATCACATCAAACCGTTCAAATTATTATTATTGCTATACTTTATTCTCAAATGATTAATGTTAACAACATCAGAATTGGTGACTATGAGTATGGTGTGTATTAGTGTGTAGATTTCAATTTCTGCACAGTATAATCTAATTGTCATACTCTTCGAATTTCATATTTAGAAATTATTTTAACCCAAAAAGCAAATTATGCTCCCTTTGAACTGGTTGTCTTTAAAATACAAATCTTGTGTAATCCCAGGCTATCTGTAATCAGAAGCACATTTATAACTGTAATATAATTTCATTTCATTCACATGTGTTTCATAAACACATAATCCTTTATGGATTACAATCCGCCATCAAAATGATACATTTAATTATTCTGGCTGCTGTGAGAAAAGGCTATAAACGATCCGTCACCTGCAGGATCCTCACATGCGATAGTCTAGTAGCCGGGACAACTTCTTTATGTTTACAGACGTGACGTAATGACGCAGTGCCGTGCTCGAATTTCCTACAAAAACCTACCCGTACCACTCAAATTAGAAAACATTATTATAAGTTAACCGTTGTGAATCGGGCTAAAGTAAGGCAATAGTTTTGAACACTGGCTGGTTATGTACTTGCTCAAATATTGATTTCCAAAAAAAGTTACGGACTGCAGCTTTAATATAACTCAGTACTTAAATGTATAATTACACTGTAACAACAACACCTTAAAATAAGATGTAACCAAAATTAGTTAACACATTAGTTATCATAATCTGACAATGAACAGCAATTTTACAGCATTAACTAATATTGGTTAATATTAATTTTTACATATACCAATACATTTTTAACACTTTAATATTTAAGTTGTATAAATTACCATTGTAAATTACCATTTGTTGATTTTAAATGAATAGACATGAATTTAACAATGAAAAATTATATATTATAAATAATTATTTTCTAAATTAAAATTAACCTAGGTTAATAAATGCTGCAAAAAATGTCAATTGTTAGTTCATAATACATGATGATGTTTTTCTAACCTTTTGAACTTTTTTGTAACGAGTTGCCAATAAATCAAAACGGACACCTTAAAGACAAAAAATATTTTAGACAGACAGAAAGACATTGAGGTTATATTTTAATACAAAATAACTTAAAGGCACAATATGTAAGATTTTTTTATTAAAATATCAAAAAAACACTAGAACAGTGTTATATATTTTGCTGACTTGTGTACTTACATTATCCCAAATGTTTCGAAGAATGTTTAAATCCAGAGAAATAAGCAATTTTAACTAGTGACACGGACCGTGTCCATAGTGTCATTGTGTCGCCTGCCAATGACGTCATAACCCCTCGATTTCCGTTTTGTAGAAAACATGGAAACACCAAACACGCTTTAATATGTTGTGCGTTTTAATAGACCGGTGACGACCGCACAGAGTAGCATTATAACAGAACTTTCAAATGTATCTAGTATGATAAAACAGCGCTGCTTTCCCCCCCCACATACGCACGACCAGAAGGAGCGGAAGCGGTCGGCTGTGGCATAATAAAAGCTCTGCTGCTTTCGAGTCATGTGTCACGCTCGTTCAACTGCCTCGTTTCGCTTCGACGGCTTTCAGCCTCACCCTGCTTCATTCTACTACGTTAATAAATCATTAGCTCATCCATGAACATGCTTTCTGCCCGAGTCCCGTCGGATTGCATCGGCTGTGGGGATGAAGACCACAACTCCCATGATTCCACACTCAGTCACAGCGTCATCAAACTATGCTAGCTGGTCTTTGTTTATTTTGAATACGCGCCCTCTAGCAGCGAAAAATTACATATTGTGCCTTTAAGCACATCTTTGTCAAAACTGAATGTCCACATGATCTCTGGTCCCATGGCTCTTATGGAATACATAGTGCACTCTTAGTATTTATAAGCATTATCAGTTACAATAATATGTATATAAATTATGATTTCTGTGTATTGTAAACATGTCATTTTTCACTATTTTCGGAAGCGAAATATTTCTGAACACATTTTGTTTAGTGTTAATCTCTTGCATATTTTGTACACAATCAAGAGGTAATAAATAAATAAATAAATAAACTCACCTTCATTTTCTTTTGAATTAATTTCAATGAAACACCTAATGCTTTATAATCAAATGAAATTTTACATTTGGTTTGATGCTAAAAGAACAGAGACCTTTTGTCCTCAAACTGTTCATTCTAGTTTTCCTTTAAATATATACACCCATTCTCTAATGGTGCATTTTTCTTGTCTGTTTTATATGCAAAACTGAACAAACAAATCAACATTTTTGACAGCAAAATTGGTACTCAGCTGTGACAACATACGCTCTATCAAACCAAGTCAAATAAAAACTATGGCTAAATTTTGGTGCAGACCATTTCAACTGGAGCATCACTCACACCCTTCCTTTATTTTCATGTCCTCCTCCTCCTCATACTTGCGACACCACGATGGCTTGAAGCCCCAGAAAGTGGGACAGATCGGTAGGTAGTGCAGACAGCCTAGCTTCCGGACCAGACCCAGCCCAACTGGAAAGTCATATGTGTCTGTTTTTACTGTTCCTGCTTCTGAATAATTCTCAGCCGCCCATTCAACCAGACCTCGCTCCTTTCTGGTGCCTGCACACACAATGCAGAAAAGAATGCTGAATGTAGAACAACATGCGCAACAGCCTGTTTGTAATTTCACACTGCTTTTGTTGTCTATTCATCCAACGAATCTGTATTCCCTCAGTAACTCTGTCACACACCTGGGGTTGTGTTATCAAGTACAAATGCTATCAATCCCCCTAATAACAAACATCTCTGTTGTCAGGAGCACTGTGATGATTTGGTCCAGTTCTGCTACACCTGTTAAAATCGATCAAAACATGTGTGTTCACAGTAATTAGTGACAACAGCTACTGCTATGTACTGCAAAACAAAATATATCAGAAAACACTGTGTGGCAAATCAACCTGTTTTAATGCTGCCCGGATGAGTGTCCTGGTAATTAGGCAACATGAGGCCAAAAAACATGGAGAAACCCAGAACGAAAAGATTTTCAGTTCAGTTCAGATCCACACTCTGTAGGTTTGACAGTCCAACAGCTGTAATCATACCTGTGTACAGATTAAAAACACAAAAATACAAGTTTAAACTACATAAAATACATATACACTACCATTCCGAAGTGTGGGGTTTGAAAATGTTTTTGAATTATTTGAAAAATGTCTCCATATGCTCACCAAGGCTGCATTTATTTCCTCCAAAAATCGAGTGAAAACTGGAATGTTGTGAAACATTATTCAAATTTTAAATAACTGTTTTCTCCTTTAAAATATTTTAAAATGTTATTTATTCCTGTGATGGCAAAGCTGAATTTTCAGCATTTTCGGCATTTTGAATTTTCAGCCATTACTCCAGTCTTCAGTGTCACATGAGCCTTCAGAAATCATTGATAATAATACATTCTTGTTATTAACAATATTAAAAACAGTTGTGCTGCTTAATATTTTGTGGAAACCTTAATACATTTCTTTCCGGATTATATAATGAACAGAACGATCAAAAGAGCAGCGTTTATTTTAAACAGAAATCTGTCCATTTAGTATCATTGAGTTTTAGTATAATTCGTTTTTGTTAATATTTTGAATTAGATTTTATTTTTTATATTTTCAGCTTTCATTTGAATTTGAGTTAGTTTTAGTAATTTTGTTGTGTTTTTGTTATTTATAAATTTGCTGTTGTTTTTGAACATGTTTATATAGTTTTTATTAATTTAATTTCAGCTTTAGTTTGAGTTATTTTAGTACATCAACTTAAACTGTAAGAAATGGATATGAGAAATTATATCTTGCTGAAATATTTTTTTTTCTATTTTATTTTATTCATAATAACCCTAAATCTGTCACTTTTGATCAAATTATTACATCTTTGAATAAAAATCTTTAAAAAAAATCTATTTTCAACGGTAGTGTATATAATTAAATATTGACTGATCCCATACAGATTATATAATGAACAGAACGATCAAAAGAGCAGCGTTTATTTTAAACAGAAATCTGTCCATTTAGTATCATTGAGTTTTAGTATAATTCGTTTTTGTTAATATTTTGAATTAGATTTTATTTTTTATATTTTCAGCTTTCATTTGAATTTTAGTTAGTTTTAGTAATTTTGTTGTGTTTTTGTTATTTATAAATTTGCTGTTGTTTTTGAACATGTTTATATAGTTTTTATTAATTTAATTTCAGCTTTAGTTTTAGTTATTTTATCAACTTAAACTGTAAGAAATGGATATGAGAAATTATATCTTGCTGAAATATTTTTTTTTCTATTTTATTTTATTCATAATAACCCTAAATCTGTCACTTTTGATCAAATTATTACATCTTTGAATAAAAATCTTTAAAAAAAATCGATTTTCAACGGTAGTGTATATAATTAAATATTGACTGATCCCATACAAAAACGTTGGGTCACACTTTATTTTAAGGTCCAATTCCACTATTAACAATCCATTAACTATGACTTCTGCCTCAATAAACTCCTCATTTGCTGCTTATTAATAGTTAGAAAGGTAGTTGTTAAGTTTATGTATGGGGTAGGATTAGGGATGTAGAATATGGTCATGCAGAATAAGTGCTTTATAAGTATGTCTAATAAACAGCCAATGTGTTAATAATAGGCACGCTAATAAGCAACTAGTCAATAGTGAGAATTGGTCCCTAAACTAAAGTGTTACAAAATGTTGTTTGATATACAAAATTAATTCATGGCATGACATTGATTTAGATGGAGCAAATCAGCAGTTACTACAGAGTGTCTGGACTCTTTACTGACACCCTGTGGACAAAGCTGGAACAACACATCTGCAAATTCAAATAGGTTCAACAAGCTTGTTCCCAAACAAGGTGCAGAACATCCCTCCGAGGATAGGGTCAGGTAAGGAGGCAAACAGGGCTGTGAACTTCCCAATAGTTCCCAATAAAAGCATTACGTCTGCTCCATACTGTACCACCCTCCTACTTCCCACCTATAGGAGAAATCAAGACACCAGAGAAACCACTGCTTGTCATTCGACACAAAACATATTCACAAAATTAATGACACTGGAAAAAGAGCAACTGAGGAGACAAGAGGAGAGTTGTGAATAGTGTATCTGTATGCACCTGCTATCAGCTCCACTGAATGACTCTGATCAGACGTCACAAATACAGATACTAGAACTACATTTACTGAATGCTTTCTAATAGCCTTGAAGTTATACACTAATATTACACAGAGCCTAAGAGCTCCCTCTACTTCACCTTGGTGATGCCAAGCACCCCTATGTTAGGACTGGAAGAGGTCGATCCATTTCCTGTGCCCAGCAGCACCGCTATGATACAGCACACTCCCTCTGTAAAGATCCCCCTTGGAAAGAAAACAGATTGATTTCCACTTGAGTTTACACTCTAAAAAATGCTGGGTTAAAAAGGGACAAACCCAGCTATTGGGTTGTTTTGACCCAGCGGTTGTGTTCAAAACAACACAACCGCTGGGTCAAAACAACCCAATAGCTGGGTTTGTCCCTTTTTAACCCAACATTTTTTAGAGTGTAGTTTTTGCTGCAACTCAAAATCAGACTGAAATGATCAGAGAGATTGTTAAAAGCAATCTGCAGTCGCAATGTTGAGATCCTTCTAAAAGAATACGCAGAGCTGTAGGTGCTACACACAGCCAGGAATACCACAATCTTTAAAGGTGCGGTAAGCAATTTCTGAGAAACGGTGTTGAAAGTGGATCAGACCGAGCACCAAAAAACACTTTGTGATGGGGGGAGTTGCCTGTGTTGCATAGCATGTTTGTGAATTTAGGATCAAGATAAGGGAGTGATCCTTTCGGGTAGGGGCGTGTTTGTTTTGGTGATTTCAATACCAACAGTGTTTCTCAGAAATCACTTACTGCACCTTTAAAGGACTTCACCACTGTTTACTCTGTTGTTTAGGACAAATAGCATCTATCATACTTCCTCTTGGCTAAGTTTCTTTAAATAACTGTTTACATATAAACACAGATGATCATGTGTTGATGCAATCATTTGTGTGAGGTCACAACATCGGGCTGTAACTGCCACTTAGTTTTAACCCTGTAAAGCCTACAGTATCACATTTGCTAACTAAGGCCTCTACATTATAAAATGGTGAAAACTCTGAACAACCTGTTGTGCACAATATACTATATGCCTTCTGTTGTCTGATTTTAACCCTTCAGGTTGAGGCATAGGTTTACTTTATTATCCATACATAATTTCTTAGAAAAATCATGTTTTGTGAAACGTTTATTTGTTGATCTCTCAATAGTCTCTTTCATCTCTCTCAAACCACAGTAAAACTAAGCATTCATCCTATATATTACTATATATATTCACCCTATATCATCCTGATAAGACATTATTGGTAAATATAGAGTAACAAATGATATTTATATGCATTTTATATTATTCAGATTTCATAGATTTACATTACAAGCTATCACAATTTCATCTTTCCATACAAATATCAGCAACTGCACTAATTGCATATTTTTGCTCAGTTTGGGCCTTTGAATAAAAAGGTGTTTTTTCCTACTCTAATGTGAGCTCCATATTCTTTGATATCATAGTATATGAGCCATAAAAGCCTGATATATCAAATGTTACTTTTTAAATAATATTTTGTCTTAAGGTTTAATAAACTGTTCCATTATAAAATGTATATATTTTTCTGAATATTATTTCATATGTCAGGCTTTACAAATAGTTCTGAAATTTACAGTACACTGAATTATTAAAAAAAATAATAATGGGATTCCACATGATATGATCCTCTTAAAGAAGTAATCATGTCGTTTTCTACAGTTTATTGTCTTTACCTATTGATAGCATGAACTGGAGGAGGTGGAGCTCCATAGAGACAAGCACAGGCGTAATAGTCTCCGATAGACTCAACAATACCAGCTAGAGTGGCACTAAACATTCCTAGCACTCCTGCTACCGTCACTGTGGGTAAACCCCACTGACCTGTGACACACACACAAAATCATGATCTGATTTGGAAAGAGTTCAGCCATTAACCCACCAAATATCCTTCCCTCTAATCATACTTCTAATCATTTTACTGTGAAAAAAATGTTTAAATCTTAGATTAGATATTAGTCTCAAGTGACATTTTCTGATAAAGAAGCTGTTAGAACTCATAGGTGTGTGTGATACAGGAAGCAAGCAAGGTCCTTACATGGATAGGGGAAACGAAACCATGGTGCCTGGGTCATAATATCACCCCGGGCGTCAGTGCGAGCCTTGTAGCTGTATTGATTCGGGTCACTCGGCAACACACCCGTCAGGGTGAGAATATAGCAAATCAGCCATAGCTGCATGATTGCCATGATGATCTACTGAAATCAGGATAATCGATTACTAAAGACAAAATGTTTGAAAGTGAGCATTTCAATCTGTAAACGCACTGATAACATGCGCCACATGGGGTAGTTCAATTAATTGAGATGAATACTGGATGTGGTGTCTATTGCTTAGTCCTATGGTTTATGATATTGTCAAAATGCAAGATGACAATTATCATGGAGCTGGTTGTTGAATGCTGGTTCTTACTGGAAACATCTTGAATATCTGCACATGTGTGATGTGACAGCCTTTTTGTTTGGAGTAGCTTGGGAAAAGACCAGTTCCTTAGATACTGAGCAAACAAAACAATGAGGAAGATACACCTGGAACGACAAAACACACAGATGTATTAAAGCAAAAACATCTATTGGTAAACTAAATGCATTTAAAGAGCTCAAGGACTTACAGTAGAGACAAGCCCCACTGGCTGCCTGTGCGGTCTCCTGCCGTCTGGAAGACAGACAAGCTGATAAGGGACACTGTGGGAGTGACAGTCAGAGGTCCGATTGAATTAAGCAGGATCCCAGGGATTCCAGCAAAACCTATGACCACCTCAATCAGGCTGGACACAATGATAGTGCCCTGAATCTAAATAAATTTGACTCACACAGACACACACACACATAGATCAGGACACAGGACATTACTAAGGCAATGATGACTGGTTCAGTCTTTAGACGCTGGTCACGCACCTCTCGTATCCGTGGTTGCCAAATATGAGAGGTGTTGAGAGGAAGAGTCCAATCTCCGTAAATCTCCTCTGTGAAATCCAAAACCTAAGTTAAGTATTAACTTAGACACAGATTTGATCTGCACAATGTGGAACGTAAACAGATTCTCCGCCCTGAATCTACAGAGAATTGACACACACAGACACACACACACACACACACATAGATCAGGACACAGGACATTACTAAGGCAATGATGACTGGTTCAGTCTTTAGACGCTGGTCACGCACCTCTCGTATCCGTGGTTGCCAAATATGAGAGGTGTTGAGAGGAAGAGTCCAATCTCCGTAAATCTCCTCTGTGAAATCCAAAACCTAAGTTAAGTATTAACTTAGACACAGATTTGATCTGCACAATGTGGAACGTAAACAGATTCTCACTAGACAATACTTTCTAGAAGATGGGCCGATTCACACAAAACACAAAACTGAGCTGCATTTGAATTTTTTTTCTAAGTAAACATGATTCTTGTTGCTTTTCAAGGAGAGTGCTATATTTTAAAGACACCATGTTAAGTTAAAAGCAGTTCAGCTTTTAAAAACATGTCACGAGACATCAGTTTTTTCCACTCCGCTGCTTATAATACGGTTCAATGATGACTGGTTCAGTCTTTAGACGCTGGTCACGCACCTCTCGTATCCGTGGTTGCCAAATATGAGAGGTGTTGAGAGGAAGAGTCCAATCTCCGTAAATCTCCTCTGTGAAATCCAAAACCTAAGTTAAGTATTAACTTAGACACAGATTTGATCTGCACAATGTGGAACGTAAACAGATTCTCACTAGACAATACTTTCTAGAAGATTCACACAAAACACAAAACTGAGCTGCATTTGAATTTTTTTTCTAAGTAAACATGATTCTTGTTGCTTTTCAAGGAGAGTGCTATATTTTAAAGACACCATGTTAAGTTAAAAGCAGTTCAGCTTTTAAAAACATGTCACGAGACATCAGTTTTTTCCACTCCGCTGCTTATAATACGGTTCAACAGTATACAGTGTATATATATATATATATATATATATATATATTTTTTTTTTTAAGAAAAGCTTTGAAGAACAGAGCAGTTTTTTTGTGTCTCTAAAAAAAATAAAAAAATAATTTAAAAAGCAGTTAATACCAAAACCTTTATTGGAATAAAATATGTATACATAGCATTTACATAAAACATTTTTTTTAATTAAATAATTTATCTCTGATAATTTAGGATAATTTATCTTGGCCATGAATTTGATTTCCATCACACCACATATTTCCATCAAAATAAATTTAAATTTTTTTTTTTAATTACATAAAGAAAAGTGACATCATTTCAGTTTTCAGAGAAGCCAAGTTCAAAAGTTGGCAAGTTACTCTCTCATTTAGCATTAAAGGGGTCATATGATGCGATTTCATTTTTTCCTTTCTCTTTGGAGTGTTACAAGCTCTTGGTGATTCTCGACCACGCCGCCTCAGCTCACTCTTGCCTGGCTTCAGCTCACACTAAGCCGGGACTTTCGCTCACACTAGGCAGCTGTGTTTTTCGTTGTGAAAGCGAAACTACTTTGTTTGGTCTTCCAAAAAAGGACGATATGTGCTGGTCGCTGAGGGAATACTTCAACTTAGTGCTGTGGATCGCCAGCACATTTTATGGAGGACTGTTTACTGATCCTGGGAGAGTAACATTAGGCTTATATATATATATCTTTTTATATTTTTTGTGGAAACCATGCTACATTTTTTCTGGATTATTTGATGAATGGAAAGAACAGCATTTATTTAAACAGAAATCTTTAGTAACATTATACATGTCTTTACTATCACATTTGATCAATTTAATGCATTCTTCCTGAAAAGCATTAATTTCTTCTTCTTTTTTATATATATGCTGACCTGGGACTGTATTACAGAAACATCCTAATTTACAATTTTAACAATGGTACTTTCAATTTAGAAATAGATTTTTTTTTTTATCTTAAAGGGACAGTTCAGCCAAAAATGAAAATTCTGTCATCAAACAGGTAACGGTAGCCATTGACTTCTATAGTATGATAAAAAAAAACTAACAAAAAAAACCCAATGAAAGTCTATGGCTACCACAATCTGTTTGGTGATCAACATTCTTCAAAATATCTTCTTTTGTTTTCAACAAAACACAAGAGTAAACGATGACAGAATTTTCGTTTTTTGGGTGAACTATATCTCTAAGTAAAAAATTAAGCTTAGAAGTTTCACTAGTATAGTCTCCGAGGAGTTAACCACAGGAACAGTATCAGACAAAATACAAAAATAAAATGAAAAAAGAGTTTGTGCAAGATGCAATACAGAAAGCTCCCCCCACTGATAGTCACTGTAAAATTCACACATTGTGTAACACTGTTTGTACCTTCAGGGGGACATTTCCATTTGTCCAGCCTCAGAATTGCCTGAGCAGGGATGAGAAAGGCAAAAGCACTCACCTGGAACAAAGGCAACCTAAATATGGCATAGAATTTTTTTTTTATTGTGACTACTAATCACATATTTCCATACTAAAGCCCACATTGAATAACTCAACTGACACCAAATGTAGTCTGTATGAGTGTAGTGATCCACACACAGGTGAAGATGGTGCCCACTAACTGGCTGTCAAGTGTACTGGTCCTGCCCCACACACATGGCTTCAGCCAATAGGAATGGTACAGCAATAGTTCCACTGAAGCATGTTAGGTTGTGCTGGAGATCCAGAGGCAGGACATACAGATATAGGAAGGGTTAGAAGGGATGGGAACATTAGGTGAGTCAGACTATGGGAGAGTATGAGAATGTAAGTGTACCTGCAGTCCCTGCAGCACACACAGATACCAAGGTGGGACGTCCTCGATCCTGTAGATCATATCAAATCCTGCAGGCTGATTCTGACTCCCATCAGATGTCTTAGCCATGTCAGCAGGCATCTCTTGTACCTCTGTACCATCTGCTGGCACAACTCTATCAGAAGGTGGGAGCTAATGGGCAGTATTATAAAGATAGAGTATAATGGAGAATAAACACATACACGCACACGCACACGCACACACACACACACACACACACACAATCCATGCATGACAATATTATTTGTGTGCACATCTGTTCATGAAGTCCAATAAAACATGTAATTTATGAAATTTGCCTCAAAACAAACTCAAATCTTTCATGTTGAATTTTTTCTTTTTCTCTCTGAAAAAGTGAAAATGCTCTTTTTTTTTTGCAGGGTAGACATTTCCTTGATACGCGTGACAAGTTAAGTGCACAATAATGTGTTAAACCCATTTCAAAAGAGATAACATGGAAAAAACATGAACATCATGATTTATCATTAAGCAGCCAGACTGTATAAGGCTATGTCATTACAAACAACATTATGCAGATGCTATTCCAAACAAATATAGCACACACTGTATCAATGCTTACTGACAACAAAGCTTGAGAATGAGCATTAAAGATAACCAAAGGGATTTATTTGTGTGTGTGTATGTGTGTGTGTGTGTATATATATATACAGTGGGTACGGAAAGTATTCAGACCCCCTTAAATTTTTCACTCTTTGTTATATTGCAGCCATTTGCTAAAATCATTTAAGTTCATTTTTTTCCCTCATTAATGTACACACAGCACCCCATATTGACAGAAAAACACAGAATTGTTGACATTTTTGCAGATTTATTAAAAAAGAAAAACTGAAATATCACATGGTCCTAAGTATTCAGACCCTTTGCTCAGTATTTAGTAGAAGCACCCTTTTGATCGAATACAGCCATGAGTCTTTTTGGGAAAGACCCAACAAGTTTTTCACACCTGGATTTGGCGATCCTCTGCCATTCCTCCTTGCAGAGCCTCTCCAGTTCTGTCAGGTTGGATAAACGTTGGTGGACAGCCATTTTTAGGTCTCTCCAGAGATGCTCAATTGGGTTTAAGTCAGGGCTCTGGCTGGGCCATTCAAGAACAGTCACAGAGTTGTTGTGAAGCCACTCCTTCATTATTTTAGCTGTGTGCTTAGGGTCATTGTCTTGTTGGAAGATAAACCTTCGGCCCAGTCTGAGGTCCTGAGCACTCGAGAAGGTTTTCGTCCAGGATATCCCTGTACTTGGCCACATTCATCTTTCCCTCGATTGCAACCAGTCGTCCTGTCCCTGCAGCTGAAAAACACCCCCACAGCATGATGCTGCCACCACCATGCTTCACTGTTGGGACTGTATTGGACAGGTGATGAGCAGTGCCTGGTTTTCTCCACACATACCACTTAGAATTAAGGCCAAAAAGTTCTATCTGGGTCTCATCAGACCAGAGAATCTTATTCAGGTGTTTTTTAGCAAACTCCATGCAGGCTTTCATGTGTCTTGCACTGAGGAGAGGCTTCCGTCGGGCCACTCTGCCATAAAGCCCCGACTGGTGGAGGGCTGCAGTGATGGTTGACTTTCTACAACTTTCTCCCATCTCCCAACTGCATCTCTGGAGCTCAGCCACAGTGATCTTTGGGTTCTTCTTTACCTCTCTCACCAAGGCTCTTCCCCCCCGATAGCTCAGTTTGGCCGGACAGCCAGCTCTAGGAAGGGTTCTGGTCATCCCAAACGTCTTCCATTTAAGGAATGGAGGCCACTGTGCTCTTGGGAACCTTAAGTGCAGCAGAATTTTTTTTGTAAACTTGGCCAGATCTGTGCCTTGCCACAATTCTGTCTCTGAGCTCTTCAGGCAGTTCCTTTGACCTCATGATTCTCATTTGCTCTGACATGCACTGTGAGCTGTAAGGTCTTATATAGACAGGTGTGTGGCTTTCCTAATCAAGTCCAATCAGTATAATCAAACACAGATGGACTCAAATGAAGGTGTAGAACCATCTCAAGGATGATCAGAAGAAATAGACAGCACCTGAGTTAAATATATGAGCGTCACAGCAAAGGGTCTGAATACTTAGGACCATGTGATATATCAGTTTTTCTTTTTTAATAAATCTGCAAAAATGTCAACAATTCTGTGTTTTTCTGTCAATATGGGGTGCTGTGTGTACATTAATGAGGAAAAAAAATTAACTTAAATGATTTTAGCAAATGGCTGCAATATAA
>NW_015505767.1:906474-918437 GCF_001515645.1 Sinocyclocheilus grahami | reverse complement strand
TTTAAAAGTATACAGTGTATATATATATATATATATATATATATATATATATATATATATATCTTTTTATATTTTTTGTGGAAACCATGCTACATTTTTTCTGGATTATTTGATGAATGGAAAGAACAGCATTTATTTAAACAGAAATCTTTAGTAACATTATACATGTCTTTACTATCACATTTGATCAATTTAATGCATTCTTCCTGAAAAGCATTAATTTCTTCTTCTTTTTTATATATATGCTGACCTGGGACTGTATTACAGAAACATCCTAATTTACAATTTTAACAATGGTACTTTCAATTTAGAAATAGATTTTTTTTTTATCTTAAAGGGACAGTTCAGCCAAAAATGAAAATTCTGTCATCAAACAGGTAACGGTAGCCATTGACTTCTATAGTATGATAAAAAAAACTAACAAAAAAAACCCAATGAAAGTCTATGGCTACCACAATCTGTTTGGTGATCAACATTCTTCAAAATATCTTCTTTTGTTTTCAACAAAACACAAGAGTAAACGATGACAGAATTTTCGTTTTTTGGGTGAACTATATCTCTAAGTAAAAAATTAAGCTTAGAAGTTTCACTAGTATAGTCTCTGAGGAGTTAACCACAGGAACAGTATCAGACAAAATACAAAAATAAAATGAAAAAAGAGTTTGTGCAAGATGCAATACAGAAAGCTCCCCCCACTGATAGTCACTGTAAAATTCACACATTGTGTAACACTGTTTGTACCTTCAGGGGGACATTTCCATTTGTCCAGCCTCAGAATTGCCTGAGCAGGGATGAGAAAGGCAAAAGCACTCACCTGGAACAAAGGCAACCTAAATATGGCATAGAATTTTTTTTTTATTGTGACTACTAATCACATATTTCCATACTAAAGCCCACATTGAATAACTCAACTGACACCAAATGTAGTCTGTATGAGTGTAGTGATCCACACACAGGTGAAGATGGTGCCCACTAACTGGCTGTCAAGTGTACTGGTCCTGCCCCACACACATGGCTTCAGCCAATAGGAATGGTACAGCAATAGTTCCACTGAAGCATGTTAGGTTGTGCTGGAGATCCAGAGGCAGGACATACAGATATAGGAAGGGTTAGAAGGGATGGGAACATTAGGTGAGTCAGACTATGGGAGAGTATGAGAATGTAAGTGTACCTGCAGTCCCTGCAGCACACACAGATACCAAGGTGGGACGTCCTCGATCCTGTAGATCATATCAAATCCTGCAGGCTGATTCTGACTCCCATCAGATGTCTTAGCCATGTCAGCAGGCATCTCTTGTACCTCTGTACCATCTGCTGGCACAACTCTATCAGAAGGTGGGAGCTAATGGGCAGTATTATAAAGATAGAGTATAATGGAGAATAAACACATACACGCACACGCACACGAGACCCCTTTAATAATTGACTTAATATTTAACTACAGATAACGTATCTAACTGCAAAAGTTAACTTCAAAGATGGTTGAAGAAAATAATTTTGGGGGGAAAAAATTGTAGCGAACACAAAATTGATGGAAACAGTAAAAAAAAATAAAAAAAATAAACACAAGATCTTCAGGAATGTGACTTGTAAAATCAAATCAATGGACCAGAACCGTCTGTCTCCTACATTCTTATGTCTCATTGTTATATGTTCTATCACATATAACTCCCCAAAAGTATCAAAGCTTTTCTTAATTAAGCTTCTTTTCTTTTTTTTTAAATCCAAGTGCAGTGTATCCCAATTTCGTATTTTGAGTAAATGTAAACAAATATGTAACAATGCATAATAAATAATGAGTATCATTCACTGGCTCATATTGGCAAAGAGCAAAATTATAATTAAAATATAACAAGCATGTATTTTTTTAATGACTGTAAAGAAAAATATATTTACCTACTACTCACTTCTTGGTGTATTTTGTGCACTGAGCTAACAGTTATTCTAAATAGTAATCTGGCACAATACTTTGCACCTTATATTTGAACATTTGTGCATGACAAAGGCCTAAATGTTTTGCTTTGCATGACCAGAATTCAGATTAAAATATGTAAACACTCAAGAAAAGAATATCAAGACATTTCCCTCCATGTAAAGATAGTGACACAGAAAAATTTAGTAATCAGAATCAGAATCAGAATGAGTTTTTATTGCCAGGTATGTTTACACATACGAGGAATTTGTTTTCATGACAGAAGCTCCACAGTGTAACAGAATGACAGTGACAGAACAAAAACACAGATAATAAAAAATAGAAAAATAGAACAAGTAACTAAGGAATAAAAATATACAAATCGACAATTGTATGTACAGGTATATAACAATAGACAGTTGTATGTACAGGTATATTATGTGCAAATTGAAATGTAGACTGAGTATGAGTGTTAGATAAATAAGGGTATGAGTGAATAAATAGTGTGTGTTCCACAGTTATTGTCAAGTGTTCATGAGATGGATGGCCTGAGGGAAAAAACTGTTCCTGTGTCTGGTCGTTCTTGTGTGCACATCTGTTCATGAAGTCCAATAAAACATGTAATTTATGAAATTTGCCTCAAAACAAACTCAAATCTTTCATGTTGAATTTTTTCTTTTTCTCTCTGAAAAAGTGAAAATGCTCTTTTTTTTTTGCAGGGTAGACATTTCCTTGATATGCGTGACAAGTTAAGTGCACAATAATGTGTTAAACCCATTTCAAAAGAGATAACATGGAAAAAACATGAACATCATGATTTATCATTAAGCAGCCAGACTGTATAAGGCTATGTCATTACAAACAACATTATGCAGATGCTATTCCAAACAAATATAGCACACACTGTATCAATGCTTACTGACAACAAAGCTTGAGAATGAGCATTAAAGATAACCAAAGGGATTTATTTGTGTGTGTGTATGTGTGTGTGTGTGTATATATATATAGCCACCTTTATTACCATGTTAACACCTGCTTACATAAAAAATGTGTTGTATTATTACAAAACCATAGAAAAAAGAACAGTTGAAGAAAACAATCAATAACTTAAAAAGTCTTACAGAATACTCAGGTGTCAGAGGTCACACGAGTCAGTATTAGACAGACGGTCAACACTACATTCATTTTGAACTATTAACCTAAATAAACTTCCTGTGTTCAGCTGACAGATGACTCCCGTTGGCTTGTCTGTCACAAGTATTGTTGAATACATACCGAAGCATGTTCAAGCCAAAGGCACGGTGTACAAAGGTGATGAAGAAGGTATTTTTGTGTGGGTGTGTGTGTGTGTGGAGATGGGTGTGAGCATGTTTTACTGGGCTCTCCTGGACATCAGCATCTCTCTTATGTTGTCCTCCGCATCTTTAACGCTGCGCTCCAGGTAAGTCTTCTTTTGCTGCGGAAAAACAAAGGGAAAAGACAAAAGCAAGTTGGTTATTATAACTTCAAGTTCGGTCACATCAGAAGGCTTTTTCTTTCTGAACACACCCTTTTACTCCCCAAACTGCGTGACAGAGCTGTTAAAATTCTTTGTGATAAGATAAGAAGATGAACTTTTTTTTTGGATCGTATTCAAAGACGCTCTTAAAGTGAATTAAACTTTGATTGCTCAGGTTGAATAAGGTTAAAGGTTTCTGATTGTGTCTAAATACGAAAAACCTTTCCTTTTTTTAGTCAGAAAATTTAAGGAAGACTGTTACATCAAAGGTGCTGCATGCTAGAGAAAGTGTAAATGGAACATTACGCAACGCGTGCCAGGATGTGTAATCAGGGTGACACCTGGTTAGCGGCGAGACACTGTACAGTTACAGGCCTCTACCTGAAGTCTTCCGACAATGTGTTGCAAAAGAACTGAGTCAAATGCACAGCGTGCGCACGCAGTCAGAAAACCTTTGCCCCAGGCGATGTGGCACCATCTCACTAGAAATATGCAACTTCTCACATTTATCAACACAAACATTGTGCGACATATCACATTACGAAGCCATTTATTATTCTTGAACTTTTGTATTATTACAAAACCATAGAAAAAAGAACAGTTGAAGAAAACAATCAATAACTTAAAAAGTCTTACAGAATACTCAGGTGTCAGAGGTCACACGAGTCAGTATTAGACAGACGGTCAACAGTACATTCATTTTGAACTATTAACCTAAATAAACTTCCTGTGTTCAGCTGACAGATGACTCCCGTTGGCTTGTCTGTCACAAGTATTGTTGAATACATACCGAAGCATGTTCAAGCCAAGGGCACGGTGTACAAAGGTGATGAAGAAGGTATTTTTGTGTGGGTGTGTGTGTGTGGAGATGGGTGTGAGCATGTTTTACTGGGCTCTCCTGGACATCAGCATCTCTCTTATGTTGTCCTCCGCATCTTTAACGCTGCGCTCCAGGTAAGTCTTCTTTTGCTGCGGAAAAACAAAGGGAAAAGACAAAAACAAGTTGGTTATTATAACTTCAAGTTCGGTCACATCAGAAGGCTTTTTCTTTCTGAACACACCCTTTTACTCCCCAAACTGCGTGACAGAGCTGTTAAAATTCTTTGTGATAAGATAAGAAGATGAACTTTTTTTTTGGATCGTATTCAAAGACGGTCTTAAAGTGAATTAAACTTTGATTGCTCAGGTTGAATAAGGTTAAAGGTTTCTGATTGTGTCTAAATACGAAAAACCTTTCCTTTTTTTAGTCAGAAAATTTAAGGAAGACTGTTACATCAAAGGTGCTGCATGCTAGAGAAAGTGTAAATGGAACATTACGCAACGCATGCCAGGATGTGTAATCAGGGTGACACCTGGTTAGCGGCGAGACACTGTACAGTTACAGGCCTCTACCTGAAGTCTTCCGACAATGTGTTGCAAAAGAACTGAGTCAAATGCACAGCATGCGCACGCAGTCAGAAAACCTTTGCCCCAGGCGATGTGGCACCATCTCATTAGAAATAAGCAACTTCTCACATTTATCAACACAAACATTGTGCGACATATCACATTACGAAGCCATTTATTATTCTTGAACTTCCCACTTATTTATAGGTCACAGCGCTTGGAAAGGTCATGAAAATATTTAAGAGGGCAGCAAATGATAGGATGGAAAACAATGGCCAACAGGGGTGCACAGAATTTTGCCCCCTCCATCAGTCTGACAGAGTTGGACGAGTGCTGTCAAGCAAACACTGTTGACTTGTTTGGCTGCCTTTAAATATATTTTTCTTTTCACCCATGAGAAAGGAATGTCAGCACCATGAGAACACCCAGAATGCACATACCAAAAAAAAACAAATGTTCTATCAAAATGAAAAACTTTTGACAAAAAACTTTTTTTGTCAAAACAGTAATGTGTACATTTTATTACAGTTGTAAGCTTGCAGGCTGAATTCAATGTGATGAGATAAAACAATGTTATGGCAAGGAACCATCTTTTTATGGAGTTGTCTTCACAGGTTACACATGAGAGACAAAGCATGGCCTGTGCGGTCCGATTCCTGAGCAAATGACTATGAGCCAGTTCTTTTAATAAGTAATTCAAAAAGTCTACTGAGTTGAATCATTCTGATGGATCCTTCAAGGAATGAACTCACTGTTCAGAGTCTACTGCACTGAAGAAGATTATTCCAGTGGTTTATTTACGGATTTATCTGGTTTGCGTATATATTGGGTGGGGCAGGTATTCTATAAAAAGCACACTGGAGTGCGAGCTGAAAAACTAAAGGGGAATCCTCTTCCCTATATGCTCTGTGAATCATATGCAAAAGAAATGAAGCTTCAGATACACATGGAAAATTCGGTGGAAGACTGTTGTATTGACTACTTTATACGTTTTAAGCGAGATGAAACTAGCTGTTAAGTGCAGGAACAGAAACGAACCTAACTAGGCGCTGTTTGCCTCCTACACAGCTCTACTGAGGCGAGTGTAAAACAATCAGTCTTTTGACTCCATGAATGTCCTGCTTGGTATATATGTATGTGTGTGTCTTTCTCACTTTCGGACATCTCCAATGAGCTCTCCTTTATGAAAAAGCACCATTTAAATCCAGCTCTCTTTGATAAATCTGTCATAGAAAAAACACACTAAAAAAATATACTGGACAAATCTGTTTTTTAGTTACCAGTAAGTTGCCTTTTAATATATATTTGTAACTTACTGGTACTTGTTTGGCTGCCTTTAAATATATTTTTCTTTTCACCCATGAGAAAGGAATGTCAGCACCATGAGAACACCCAGAATGCACATACCAAAAAAAAACAAATGTTCTATCAAAATGAAAAACTTTTGACAAAAAACTTTTGTCAAAACAGTAATGTGTACATTTTATTACAGTTGTAAGCTTGCAGGCTGAATTCAATGTGATGAGATAAAACAATGTTATGGCAAGGAACCATCTTTTTATGGAGTTGTCTTCACAGGTTACACATGAGAGACAAAGCATGGCCTGTGCGGTCCGATTCCTGAGCAAATGACTATGAGCCAGTTCTTTTAATAAGTAATTCAAAAAGTCTACTGAGTTGAATCATTCTGATGGATCCTTCAAGGAATGAACTCACTGTTCAGAGTCTACTGCA
Organism: Sinocyclocheilus grahami; assembly: GCF_001515645.1. Classification (NCBI taxonomy): domain Eukaryota; kingdom Metazoa; phylum Chordata; class Actinopteri; order Cypriniformes; family Cyprinidae; genus Sinocyclocheilus; species Sinocyclocheilus grahami. Next base: position 911,907 of record NW_015505767.1, on the reverse strand, counting down.
CTGAAGAAGATTATTCCAGTGGTTTATTTACGGATTTATCTGGTTTGCGTATATATTGGGTGGGGCAGGTATTCTATAAAAAGCACACTGGAGTGCGAGCTGAAAAACTAAAGGGGAATCCTCTTCCCTATATGCTCTGTGAATCATATGCAAAAGAAATGAAGCTTCAGATACACATGGAAAATTCGGTGGAAGACTGTTGTATTGACTACTTTATACGTTTTAAGCGAGATGAAACTAGCTGTTAAGTGCAGGAACAGAAACGAACCTAACTAGGCGCTGTTTGCCTCCTACACAGCTCTACTGAGGCGAGTGTAAAACAATCAGTCTTTTGACTCCATGAATGTCCTGCTTGGTATATATGTATGTGTGTGTCTTTCTCACTTTCGGACATCTCCAATGAGCTCTCCTTTATGAAAAAGCACCATTTAAATCCAGCTCTCTTTGATAAATCTGTCATAGAAAAAACACACTAAAAATATATACTGTACAAATCTGTTTTTTAGTTACCAGTAAGTTGCCTTTTAATATATATTTGTAACTTACTGGTAACAAAATTGTAAATGGTTTTACATCACATTTTCTACAAATTTTACTGTAAAATACTATTACATTTTTTATTATTTATTTATTTATTTTTTGCAAGTAAAAACTATAGATTACTTTATAACTTTACTGAAAAACAGTAAAGGGATATTACCAAAAGGCCCTGTGTGAAACATTACATATGTTTTTTTTTTTTTTTTTTTTTTACATTGTTTTATCTTATTTCTGAATAAAAATGTACATTAGGGTGTTTTGTCTAAAATTTCTTTATTTTTAATTCTTTACTTCTGATTTGTTATTTAGTTAATGTTTATTGCATTATTTTAGTTTCATGTGCATTGCCCAGGTGATATTTTGTCTTTGTGTGTATATCGCTGTGTATGTTTATACATGAGTACTGATCATGTGTTACGGACAGGCCACTACATGTTTGCCATCTGCATTATTATGTTGGTTATCAGTACATTTTAAGGCATAAAGCATATTTTAGTTTAAAAGCATGCACATCTGCCAGTTTTTTTAAAAACCATACAGTTAACAGGATAATTTTTACACTGCAATTTTACAGCACACACAGGGAAAACTTGATTTTTGAATTCAGTTGTGGCACTTAAAATAATCTCAACATTAACAATGGAATATTAAAGGTCATCAGGAATGTAAAACCCTAAATAATGTAAAAAAAAAAGTAAAACCCTAAATAGTCACTCAAAAGAACAAAAGCATAAAAGATCAATCAATTGCACCGAATTCAGGGCTAAACCGGTTATCATCAAAGATATGAACCCAGCAGCGAATGGGGGATTCGGCTTTGCCCAAACACGTTGTGTTATGGAAACACTATTCTCCATGCGGATAAAGATACCTCAGAAGATTGACCTTCCCAGAACAATGCGGAAGAAGACACAAAGAGAGGTCTTGTGGCTCTCTCTTCTGCGGTTCGGTCTGACTCGGGCTGCAGAAGCCTTCATTGTTGTGGCCTGAATGGATCCTCTCATGGTAGTGAGGGCCGCCCATAGTAACTTCTGTCAGAGCACAGATGACAGGGCAGATAGACTGCGCAGACACTGCCGTAAAAGAGCCCTTTGTTGTTGCCGGCTCCGCTACAAGAGGCAGAGGTGACGCTTCTGAAAAGCGCTGACCTGCCACAAAGGCCGACGGAACGGATGAGCGGCAAAGAAGAGTTGCAGATCTTCATGTGTTGAGATTCAGCTTTAGCAACATAAACGACTGCCAAAGGAATGTGGCTGCAGCAATATAATTCTAGAGAGATGGAGGTGGAAGAGGCCTCGGGGAGAAATGCTTCATTCTGAAGTGAAAACACAAACTTGCTTTGAGCTGCAGGAATGTTTGTCTCGCAGAAACAAAAGGTGTATAGAAGTGCCATTGGAACAGGAACTTTAGCTCTATCTGGGCCATTGTTCTTGAATTCTACAAAGATAAACTGTAGTTTTGATTGTGTTTATTATGATAATTACAGAAACACCTACAAAAAAATTGGGGAGTTGAGGAATTTATTCATTTCAGTGGTGACTGTGTGGTGTACATTTCAAATGACAAGCCAAAGTCCCCTCTCTGCATTTGGGTTTTTATAGTCCAATTTAAATTCATGTTTCATTTGATGTTTACACAGTTTCCAGGTTACAAGCATCAATAACCTCACACTATCAACAAGCTTCCCAATATATTGCAACGGAGAGTTTCGAGTGAGTTGACCAAATTTTATATAATGTTAGTTAATCTAGCTGGCTAACATAGATGAGGTTTTGTCTGCACGTCTTTAGAACATCTTAAAAACGTCAAATAAATCAGTTTTCATAAACATATGACAGTCTATTTACATTATATCTATACAATTCCATTTTACTTTTAAAAAGATTTCATAAATAGTTTTGGAACAGAGCATCATTCAAACGTTTAGGGGTTAGTAAGATTTCAAGTAAATGCTGTTCTTTTCAACTTAATTTATCAAAGTATATTGAAAATAATGTATCACTGTTTCCACAAAAATATTAAGCACTACTATTGTTTTCCACATTAATAATAATAAGAAGAAATGTTTCTTGAGCAGCAAGAACACAAGAAGTGTGATACTGAAGACTGGAGAAATAGCCGCTAAAAATTCATCTTTGCCATCACAGGAATGAATTAAACATTAACACGGAAAGCAATTATTTTAAATTGTAGTAATATTTCACAATGTTACTGTATTTTTGATTTAATAAATGCAGTCATGGCAAGTATAAAACACTCCTTTCAAAAACATTAAAAGATATTACCAACCCCAAACTTTTGAACGGTAGTATATTTTTCCAATAAATAAATAAACAAACAAACCTAACACTGAATAACATTTTGCTTTTGATTTTAAAAATCTATTTTTCAATTGAGGAGGGGCCAGTCCAAATTTTGGCCCTAAGAGACGGTGTGAAGCTTTGTAAACTGTTGAAAAGTATTACTTTAGAAATTGCATTACACACTATTTCATCTCATATTTTATGTTTTATTTTCATGCTATCAAATATTTTTCTTTGAGGGTGCACCCTGCCTAATTTGATGGCCACTTTTAAAAGACAGTGTAATTCTGTGCCACCGTCAATATCAAGGGTACAAAGTCGCAGCACAGCGGGTGCAAGGAGACCCATCATGTGTCTCAAAGAAGATGTGGGCATGAAAGTGCCATGTAAGGACATTTGTCCCATGCACTGACACCCAAGCCATGCAACTAAAGCTGCAGCATCTCCCTCCCGCTGCCTCTGGAGTATTAATAACAAGCTTCTCCTATCTTTCACTGCAAATACAGCAAACAATACCATGGTGAGACTCAGGGAAGGGGGCTGACAGATCAATAACAGTCCTGTCAAAAGGTTTTCTCACACGCTTCATAACAGACCCTCCCCCCGCTGCGGGCACACAGCCCACCTGCATCGTGGGCCAATAATGAGCTCATAACGGAACCAGCAGTGGAGTTATTGTCACCCAAAGAGTCATCAGTCATGTATGGGGATCACGAGGGTGGTGAGTAGGCCAAGGCGATGCTCAGATGTTGACGACATCATGTTACCTCGTAACGTATTGCTTTGCGTCTAGGCTGTGTGAATACTGAGGCCAAAGGAGTCATGAGTTCATTCGCTCTCTGTGGTCTAAATGCGGTCCCAGTATGTACTAGGCGGAAAATGGCAGCTATGCAGTTTGACTGTACACAGGCGTTAAAAAAGCAAGGAGGCTTGTGAAACATTTGTGTGACTCAGGGGTTGTCTTTCAAACACTAACAATCATCATCATTATATCGGTGCCCTTAAAAGCCAATTCACACTGTACCGACCGACGCCAACAAACAGCAACAGACACGTTCGTTATAGGTTTTGTCTGATCAGTGTGTTACCCCTGTTGGCATCTGTTGGCATTGGTCGGCGCTTGTTTTCGCCAGTTAAATCGGCGTTTGTTGGGTCTTGGAATGTCTGAGAAGTGATGTACTGTATTCAGTCGACTAACAACGCAGTGTGAATTGGCCTTAAAACCAACCAATTTGATTATGACAATCGGATAAGAAGAAAACATTTGTGTCTGGGGCCGGATTCAAAAAATCTTGTTAAAGAATATATTTTAAGATCATTTTTGAAAGGCTGATTGAGAGCACATGATGTCGATCATTGTTTTGATGTAAATGAAAGACTAAATGAATTATGTTCATCATATGAAGCGACTGTATCTCTTTACAAGATTTGGATTAAACCACTTGATTTATAGATTAATTTTACTATGCCTTTATGATCTTTTGTGTGTTTTGGTTACCTGGAATTTTAATTGAGGGACAGAAGCCTCTCAGGTTTCATAAAAAAGTATCTTAATTCGTGTTTTGAAAATGAACCAAAGACTTATGGGTTAACAACGGCATGAGGGTGAGTAAATGATGACAGAATTTTCATTGTTGGGTGAAACCCTTAAGAAAAAGTTCTCAAATATTTTTTTAAAGGGGTCATATGATGTTGCTAAAAAGAACACTCTTTTGTGTATTTGGTGTTTATGAAATGTGTTTATGCGGATTAAGGTTAAAAAAACACATTATTTTCCACATACTGTGCATTATTGTTTATCCTCTATGCCCCACCTTTCTGAAACACATCTACGTGTGTTAGATTCTTTTACAAAGCTCATCGTAAGCAAGGTGTGCTCTGATTGGTCAGCTATCCAGTGCGTTATGATCGGCCGAATATCTCAAGCGTGTGACGGAAATGTTACGCCCCTTACCATATTGTGATGATGCCCTGTCAGGCCGGAGCGCTGATTCAAAAACATGAAAACCCATTATAAACGAGGCATTCGTTGCACCAGTGGGGACATAATTATGGATTATAATAACTTATACTGTCTTTTTACGCGTTGCATCGCGCCGTGTAAACATAAAACCATGTCTGCATTTGTGATCGGAGAAATGACAAACAACAAGCCCTACTCTACACTGCCCAAAAAACTCGCTTTAAATATAAAAAATAAAAACTCTTTAAATATAAAAAACCGTACTAACAGTCTGTGAGTCAGAACAGCCGGCACTGTAGTCTACTCTACCAGGATCAGTAAACAGTCTGTCCATAAAATGTGCTGCACACATCTGAATATTTGGGTTGAAGTGTTCTGGAACGGTGTTGTAAATACAACTTAACCACTGATTTCTAGTCGTATCCATTTTTGGAAGGCCAAACAAAGTAGTTTCACTTTCACAACGAAACACATCGTCACACACGGCGGCCTAGAATGAGCAGCGGCGGCCTAGAATGAGCAGAGGCCGGGGGCTAGAGTGAGGAATGGCCGGAGGGCTAGAGTGAGCAGAGGCGGCAGGCTTGAGAACGGCGCGGCCGGCGGATTCGACGAAGGAGGTTTGCGGCA
>NW_015505767.1:856554-906234 GCF_001515645.1 Sinocyclocheilus grahami | reverse complement strand
ATCTTAAAGATTCCTAAATGCATCTACTTTCGGAAGGCCAAATAAAGTGCTTTTGCTTTCGCCTAGAAACACACAGCGTCTCCCTGACATGGCTGCTTCAACACTAACTGCGGTTACTGAAACGACGCCTTCTTTCTTTGCGTGCACATTTGGACCGCATTATGTTAATATTTCCACATAGTGAGGTAGATATGTGGGGGCGTGTTAGAACGGGCCGTTTTAGGGGGGCGTGGCAGAGTCTTAACTTTGATAAAGAATATCTCTTTGGTTTTGAGACTTTAGTCTTTGCAACTTCAGGGATCTTATCTATGCACAATCAGCTTGTAACACTCCAAAAAGAAAGGAAAACTTGAAATCGCATCATATGACCCCTTTAATTATTTGGGAGTCCAGGTCACCCGTAAACATTCTGAGTTGTTCAAAGCCAATATGAGCCCTCTATACATTTATGTTAAGTCTTTATTCCTATCCTGGAAATGTCTTCCTCTCTCTTTAACAGGAAGGGTGAATATTATCAAAATGAACATTCTCCCTAAATTTCTGTATTTATTTCATTGGCTTCCTATATTTATACCAAAATCTTTTAATCGTTTTTCAGAAGAATATTTCATCTTTTATATGGAATAATAAGTTGAAATGAATTAGTCAAAATCATCTCATGAAACCAAAACGCCTGGGTGGCCTGGCTCTGCCAAATTTGTAAACTTAATGTTAGGCAGCGAACATAAGAAATATGCTATTTTGGGTACAGCATGACATACAACTTCAGAAATTCCAATGGGTACTGATGGACACATACACAGGGTTATTTGGCAAAAAAAAAGAAGAACATTATTTGAAAATGATTTTCCTTGAAACTAACTAGTAACCCTTGCCATTAGCCATTGACAGGCTCAGACTACAGATTATGGTGGGTTATTTGAAACAGCAATACCAGGAAAGGTTACTCACTATAAAGCAAACACATGAAACATTTAGGATGCTTTTGATATCAAGTTTTGCTGGTTAGATTTGTCCTTGACAGGGTACAAGATGACCTAATTTAAAACATCAAATGTCTGAAATTTTGTTCAAAAGAAATAATAGTAAATTAAATACTAGGAAATTAATATAAAATAGGAAATATACAAAGACAGTTTACTAAAGAAAACTACAGTTCTGTTCAATTAACAACAACAAAATAAAATGCTCCAAGAACTGGTAACTTAAACAGGGTTTGTACAGATCACATGCAAAGAATGCAATTACTGTGGAAACTTTAACATTTGAAAGTATACTATGGCGAAGTTTTCGCTCTCCTTATTCAAACTGATTTTTTTTCACGAGCATATGATTGACCTGAAGAATGAAAGCTAGGCTATATCATACACTTGGAAAATGATGAGCTATATCACCGCTTATCGACACTAGGGGTGTGACAATAAACTTAGCTCACGAGATGAGACAAAATGCATATACTTGGTTCAATAGAACGAGACAATGCTTTAATACTTTAAGAAATATTTGAATGACAAAATATTTGTCTTTTAATTACAAAAAGTTGAACAATGCAGTTATATTTTGAAATGTTTTAACAATTCTAGGGCTTAACTAACAATTATTTTGCTAATGAAGTAATCTACTGATTATTTTGACAAGTATGTTTTAGTAATACAAATAGAACTAAGTGAAAAACAGGCTTTAATATGACAATATTTATATATATTTAAACTAACGATGAGGCAATAATAATTGGCTCAAATAAAGTATCAAAACCAAGTACATGGTTTTATAGAACAACTGTTAAATACATAATATAATATGCCTATATTATAACAAATACCTGCAGAGGACGTCAACGGCCTGGTGATGTTTCATGTGATTCAAGACGTTTAAATCCATTTAATTGCAATTTTTGGCCATATGCAAAGTGAGAAACTTTTATTTTGAAATCGCAATCTACAATAAATCGCATATTTAGAAATATGTTGATGTATTCTGTGCTGGCATAGGTCATTTATAAATGACTTAAGTTACAAATTAAGTGAGATAACGCACAGTTTTCCCAGATGAATGTTAAGCAACCCAAACTCACCGCATATGCAGAGGAAGAGTTTAGCCCCTTTCACGCATACAGTCTTCACTGGCAAATTGCCGTTAATGCCGAGTTCACACTGCAGGTTATTAGCCCGATTTTTCACTCGCCGACAGGTTTTGCGAAATCGCAGACAAATGCCCAACATCGGAGGCAAATCGGTGCTCGTTCACGCGAGTGACAATCACGCAGTGTGAATTATCAAAGACGCGATCTGAGAGAATCGCCGACACGTCGCCGACGCCCGCAAAATATTTGGCATGCTAAATATCTGGAGCTGTCGGCGATTCACAATCACGCAGTGTGCAATGATTTCTGACTGAAAAACACATCGGCGATGACCTAGAGCCAATGAGAGACCAAGATACAGGGCAGAGAGAAGTTCGGGGAGGAGTTATAGACCAGAATATCAGTATTTTAATAGATATATGAACAATTATATCATACAGAAACAAGCACAAACATTTGCTTGACCAGCCACAACATCAGCATAACAGTTACTGCAAAATTATTTACCTCCAACTCTCTTTGCAGAACACCCAATCCCTGTTCCCTGCATCTCCCTCCTGCATAATCTGTTTTTCTTTTTCTCCTTGTAGCTGGAAATCAGCTCACAGACAATTTGCGGGCTATACATTTTTTTTAATAATTATAGTCTCGCTGGAGAACTCCGCTCTGACGCACACGGGTTCTTGCGTTATTTCCTTATTACTTCTCGCGTGTTTTGTTGTGAAACGTAGTTTGCGGACCAGACAGAGCAGTCGGCGATTCTTCCTATTGTGAAGTCATGCAGTGTGAAACCCCCTGTCGCCGATCCATCGTGCAATGTGAACACAGCAGCAACCGAATGCTACCCCAGATAGTCATGCAGTGTGAACACAACGGCGATACGACGAGTTTGAAAATCGTGCAGTGTGAACTCGGCATTAGAGATCATGTGTGAACAGGACCTTTTCAAAACTAAAGGTAAATGTGTTCTGGCAATCATATCGTTCTTATGGATATGACGTGATTACTCTGAGCTGTTTACAAAGCTCTGTTAATTATATAGAAAATAGCTTTTCTATATAAATATGGCTCTAGATGGAAATCTTTGACCATTGCGCTTCGCAGCTTTTTCAGAATGTGTCGCGCTCATCAGCTGCGACTCTGCAGTTGGATACTATTATGCGCGTCTCATGTTTATAGGACCAAAAATGTCTGATTGGCTAGTAATGTTAGTTAGGTTGAGAGTGAAAGCGGTGTTCCTCTCATACATTGGTAGGCAAACTCCTTAACTCGAACGTGATATCAACATAACTTTTAAATGTAGGAGGACTATCTTATTTTCTCATAGCTAAACGCCACAAGCTGGAGATCTTAGTAGTGCCGAAATTTGCACCCTGCCAGATTATGCACCCCCTAGTATTGGTAGGTTTATGAGTAGGTGTGGGGGAGGGGTTAGGATTAGGGGTGGGGTTAGGATTAGGCAATCAGGTAGCGACTTCAAGGAGGGGGTGCATAATCTGGCAGGGGTGCAGAATTCAGCACAACACCGGCACGGTTCCGGAGAACTGTAAACCCTGACTCACTGATGCTCCAGAAGGAAAAACCATGCATTAAGAGCCAGGGGTGTAAACTTTTGAACAGAATGAAGATTTTTCTTATTTTGCCAAAATATATATTTTTTCCATTTAGTTCTGCCCTTCAGAAGCTACAGAAGATACTTACATGTTTCCCAGAAAACAAAATAAGTTCAATTTACCCTGATCTTAATGCACCGTGTTTCCTTCTGTAAGATTTATACTACAGTACAGTCCCCCTCAATGGCATTGTTGATGATGCTTTGGGAGGAGGAGCTAAACCTGGTACTTGAGGAAAATGTTTGGGACTCAATCCTTGCTCGAATACACTCATCATCAATTAATGCTAAGCATACTCTCATTCAATTCAAGGTAGTGCATAGAACTCATTGGTCCAGAACACAACTTAAATTATTTCCTGATTTTGACCCAACCTGCCTTCGTTGTCCAACTGAACCAGCAACTTTACTACACTCTTTTTGGTCATGTCCCAAATTGTCTGACTTCCGGGGGAGAGTGTTTAGGTGTTTCTCTGATTTCTTTTCTTTACCAAAGACTCTAGCCCCTTGATGGCATTGTTTGGTGTTTTACCAGAATCTGTCAAGCTGACCACACTGCAGGCTGATTGTGTAGCCTTGGCAAATTTATTGGCTAGGTGACTCATTCTCATGAATTGGAAGTCAACGGTTCCCCTACATATCGCCAATGGGTTTTTGACTTTCAACATGCTCTTAACATGGAAAAGATCAGATTTGCAATGAGACAGAAGCATAATCTCTTTTTGAGAGTTTGGCGCCCTTTCCTGGAGACAAATATGTCATAGTGCACCCCCCTAATTATTAAGTTTTGTCCTAAGAACTGAAGGAAAAAAAGATAAGAACATTATTTTAAAATATACAAAATATACTTCAATTTATTTTTAAGTTAGAAAATAAGAAGAAAATAGCAGTTAAGAATAAATGTATAGGAATGCTTTTAGAATCTGGCCCCTGGTCACTATGGGATATGCACCGGTCACAGTGCAATGAAACCAGCTGTCATCGGGTTTGATGAGGTACTTCTTACGGTGGGGTTGGGCTGTAACACCAGGGAAGCCCTGGGCCTCGTTCCAGAAGTCACCACTCACCAGCCCTGAATTTATTCAGGATGATGTCATGGCCGAGCCTGGAATTACACCCAAACTGCCCAGCGCACCGCAGCCAAAGTCAGACAGGCCCAGACACGATGCAGAACACAGTCTGGGCCAGAACACACACACAGCTCAGAAATACTGCACATGAGTGAACGCCTATGACCATACAGCCCTCATGTAAACTTCAGGTGCACTTCCTTTCAGTTCATTTGCCTTTTAAATGCTCAATTCCTGCAAATAATGTAAGCAGCATTAAGTAATGTATGTGCATATGCAAAGTTGGGAGGTGGATGAGTAATTGATTAGATAGTACATACATTATTCAAACTATGCAAAGTGTTTTACCTTGACATCTTGGATAAACAAGGAAATGCATTTCCCACATCACTCTGACATCATACATGTGCAGTGCCACTCAAAGCAAAGAATACTTTCTAACAGGCTAATAGACTACATTTCAATTATTGTTTGATTAATAACTTGAAACGATAAAATTTTTTAAAACTCTGTGTCCAAAATATGCCCATAGTATACTGTATGGCAAAAGAAGTGTCGCAATTAATAGTCGAAAAGTTCTTCATCAAATGCAGTAGTTTGACACTACACAAATTCGAAGCAGCTAAAGTTTAGTCAAAATCATCTCAAACGTTTGGGGTCTGTTTTTAAAACAAGTCTCTTATGCTCACCAAGGCTGCATTTATTTGATCAAATATACAGTAAAATAGCAATATTTTAAAATATTATTACAATTAAAAATAATGGTTTTCAATTTTAATATATTTGAAAAGGGATTTATCGTTGTGATGAAAAATCTGAATTTTTGTCAGCCATGAATCCAGTCTGATTGACTGCTTAATAATCAATATTAATGGCTTAATATTTTTGTGAAATTATGAAACGTTTTTAAATAATTCTTTGATGAATAGAAAGTTTAAAAAACAGACTGAAATAAAAAATGTTTTGTAACAAAAGTCTTTACAGTCACTTTTGATTAACTGAATGCATCCTTGCTGAATTTAATACTTTACAAGTATTAATTTCTTTAAAACAAATCGTACTGACCCCAAGCGTTTGAATGGTAATGTATATATTTGTAAACAGTTATTAAATGAACATTTTAAATGTAATTTTAATTTAAAACATTAATTATAACAACATTTAAAATTACAAAAATAATTAAAATGCTTATTTCTACTATAAGAAAAACTCTTGGTCCAAATTATGAAGACATGTATATAAGAGAGAGAGAGGGAGAGAGAGACTTTTTGACTTTTGAAAGCCACTTTAATTGCCAAAAATATGAACCCATCATACATTAATTAACATCATTAACACATTTTTACCCATCATATATTAATTAATATCATGAACACATTAAGGGAATGGGAAAAAAATAATAATAATTCCATTCAAACATAAATCTTAAGAGATCCATCATCATCAATTCCACAGATACATTGATTTACTCCCCATACATTATTAAAAGTTTCTAAATCTTCCAACAAATGATAAAATGTATATTCTATTTTCAGTCTTGATTTTATTAAACCCTTTAAAATTAACACTGCATCAGTTGACCCCACACCACTGAGTTTACTTTTACGTGACAGCCATATTGCCATTTTGGCTTGTCCAAACAAAAAATTAATTAAAACATGAACTTGTTTTCTATTCCAGCAATATTTGGGTCCATAAATAAAAAACATCATAGAAAAAGCCTCCCCCAAAGTTTGACACCATTCCTCTATTTGAGCAAACAATTGCTGTAATCTCGTACATTGACAAAACAAGTGAAAAACTGTCTCTGTTGCTCCACAAAAAAGACACCCTTCCCCTACCTGTGGATCAATGTGTGCTCTGTATCTGTTTGTAGCGGGGTGGGGTTAGGATTAGGCAATCAGGTAGCGACTTCAAGGAGGGGGTGCATAATCTGGCAGGGGTGCAGAATTCAGCACAACACCGGCACGGTTCCGGAGAACTGTAAACCCTGACTCACTGATGCTCCAGAAGGAAAAACCATGCATTAAGAGCCAGGGGTGTAAACTTTTGAACAGAATGAAGATTTTTCTTATTTTGCCAAAATATATATTTTTTCCATTTAGTTCTGCCCTTCAGAAGCTACAGAAGATACTTACATGTTTCCCAGAAAACAAAATAAGTTCAATTTACCCTGATCTTAATGCACCGTGTTTCCTTCTGTAAGATTTATACTACAGTACAGTCCCCCTCAATGGCATTGTTGATGATGCTTTGGGAGGAGGAGCTAAACCTGGTACTTGAGGAAAATGTTTGGGACTCAATCCTTGCTCGAATACACTCATCATCAATTAATGCTAAGCATACTCTCATTCAATTCAAGGTAGTGCATAGAACTCATTGGTCCAGAACACAACTTAAATTATTTCCTGATTTTGACCCAACCTGCCTTCGTTGTCCAACTGAACCAGCAACTTTACTACACTCTTTTTGGTCATGTCCCAAATTGTCTGACTTCCGGGGGAGAGTGTTTAGGTGTTTCTCTGATTTCTTTTCTTTACCAAAGACTCTAGCCCCTTGATGGCATTGTTTGGTGTTTTACCAGAATCTGTCAAGCTGACCACACTGCAGGCTGATTGTGTAGCCTTGGCAAATTTATTGGCTAGGTGACTCATTCTCATGAATTGGAAGTCAACGGTTCCCCTACATATCGCCAATGGGTTTTTGACTTTCAACATGCTCTTAACATGGAAAAGATCAGATTTGCAATGAGACAGAAGCATAATCTCTTTTTGAGAGTTTGGCGCCCTTTCCTGGAGACAAATATGTCATAGTGCACCCCCCTAATTATTAAGTTTTGTCCTAAGAACTGAAGGAAAAAAAGATAAGAACATTATTTTAAAATATACAAAATATACTTCAATTTATTTTTAAGTTAGAAAATAAGAAGAAAATAGCAGTTAAGAATAAATGTATAGGAATGCTTTTAGAATCTGGCCCCTGGTCACTATGGGATATGCACCGGTCACAGTGCAATGAAACCAGCTGTCATCGGGTTTGATGAGGTACTTCTTACGGTGGGGTTGGGCTGTAACACCAGGGAAGCCCTGGGCCTCGTTCCAGAAGTCACCACTCACCAGCCCTGAATTTATTCAGGATGATGTCATGGCCGAGCCTGGAATTACACCCAAACTGCCCAGCGCACCGCAGCCAAAGTCAGACAGGCCCAGACACGATGCAGAACACAGTCTGGGCCAGAACACACACACAGCTCAGAAATACTGCACATGAGTGAACGCCTATGACCATACAGCCCTCATGTAAACTTCAGGTGCACTTCCTTTCAGTTCATTTGCCTTTTAAATGCTCAATTCCTGCAAATAATGTAAGCAGCATTAAGTAATGTATGTGCATATGCAAAGTTGGGAGGTGGATGAGTAATTGATTAGATAGTACATACATTATTCAAACTATGCAAAGTGTTTTACCTTGACATCTTGGATAAACAAGGAAATGCATTTCCCACATCACTCTGACATCATACATGTGCAGTGCCACTCAAAGCAAAGAATACTTTCTAACAGGCTAATAGACTACATTTCAATTATTGTTTGATTAATAACTTGAAACGATAAAATTTTTTAAAACTCTGTGTCCAAAATATGCCCATAGTATACTGTATGGCAAAAGAAGTGTCGCAATTAATAGTCGAAAAGTTCTTCATCAAATGCAGTAGTTTGACACTACACAAATTCGAAGCAGCTAAAGTTTAGTCAAAATCATCTCAAACGTTTGGGGTCTGTTTTTAAAACAAGTCTCTTATGCTCACCAAGGCTGCATTTATTTGATCAAATATACAGTAAAATAGCAATATTTTAAAATATTATTACAATTAAAAATAATGGTTTTCAATTTTAATATATTTGAAAAGGGATTTATCGTTGTGATGAAAAATCTGAATTTTTGTCAGCCATGAATCCAGTCTGATTGACTGCTTAATAATCAATATTAATGGCTTAATATTTTTGTGAAATTATGAAACGTTTTTAAATAATTCTTTGATGAATAGAAAGTTTAAAAAACAGACTGAAATAAAAAATGTTTTGTAACAAAAGTCTTTACAGTCACTTTTGATTAACTGAATGCATCCTTGCTGAATTTAATACTTTACAAGTATTAATTTCTTTAAAACAAATCGTACTGACCCCAAGCGTTTGAATGGTAATGTATATATTTGTAAACAGTTATTAAATGAACATTTTAAATGTAATTTTAATTTAAAACATTAATTATAACAACATTTAAAATTACAAAAATAATTAAAATGCTTATTTCTACTATAAGAAAAACTCTTGGTCCAAATTATGAAGACATGTATATAAGAGAGAGAGAGGGAGAGAGAGACTTTTTGACTTTTGAAAGCCACTTTAATTGCCAAAAATATGAACCCATCATACATTAATTAACATCATTAACACATTTTTACCCATCATATATTAATTAATATCATGAACACATTAAGGGAATGGGAAAAAAATAATAATAATTCCATTCAAACATAAATCTTAAGAGATCCATCATCATCAATTCCACAGATACATTGATTTACTCCCCATACATTATTAAAAGTTTCTAAATCTTCCAACAAATGATAAAATGTATATTCTATTTTCAGTCTTGATTTTATTAAACCCTTTAAAATTAACACTGCATCAGTTGACCCCACACCACTGAGTTTACTTTTACGTGACAGCCATATTGCCATTTTGGCTTGTCCAAACAAAAAATTAATTAAAACATGAACTTGTTTTCTATTCCAGCAATATTTGGGTCCATAAATAAAAAACATCATAGAAAAAGCCTCCCCCAAAGTTTGACACCATTCCTCTATTTGAGCAAACAATTGCTGTAATCTCGTACATTGACAAAACAAGTGAAAAATTGTCTCTGTTGTTCCACAAAAAAATACACCTTCCCCTACCTGTGGATCAATGTGTGCTCTGTGTCTGTCTGTAGCTATTATACCATGCACAATCCTCCACTGAAGGTCTCCAGACCTTTTTTCAATTGGAGGTTTGTACAAGGTCCTCCAGCTACCTTTAGGGGAAGCATCTAATCCAAAAAAATCCTGCCACTTAGACTCCTTAAGTCCTTCCAAGGAACGTAGATGTGATGCCTTGATACACACAATATACAGCGTTCGTTTCCCAGCATTACTAAAAAGTCCAAGTTGAGGAGTTCTGAAAGTAAGCAAATTCCCCTCTAGTTCCTGAAATTCATCAACACCAAGTGCAATTTCAAGTCCTGGGAATGAAAGTTTCTTGTTATCATCCATTCGATTCAAAACAGATATAAAGTCCTTTGGTAGCAAATCAACAAGACCTTTCAATAACTTTTGTGCCAGTCGAACTGACCTGACACCTATCTTCGTAGCCAGTCTCTCAGCCGACATCCATCCTTCTGTTGTGACTAGATCTCCAATTTTGAGAATTCCTGCATTCCTCAAAGCGTTCCTCACACATTGTGATTGTAATATTTCCATGTCCATCACAGGGTTAAACAACAACGGGTCTTCTTTGGCCCAAAGTCCTTCAGCTCCATTTGATTCCCTTGAAATATGAAAAATTATCCATGCTTTCATCATCGAGTAATAAAAAGGTGTCAAACCAGACAAATCAAGGTTTTGGGTATCCATAAGGAAAATATGCCGGTCTAGCCCCATCTTACCCGCTTTTTTTAAGAGAGCACAGGCTACTTCAGACCAGCTTATGTTATCTCCATATAGGAGTCTTTTAGCTGTCTGGAGTCTAAAAGCCATTAGCTTGCTTTTAATGTCCACCAATCCTTGTCCTCCTTCTTGTCTGGGTAGAAACAATACTGGAGCTTTAAGCCAGTGTTGACCGGACCAAAAAAAATCAATTAAATACTTTTGAATGACTTTCACCAAATCTTCAGGAGGTTCTAAAATAGTCATTTTATGCCATAAAGAAGAAGCAACAAGGTTGTTGCAAACAAGTACCCTTCCCCTGTAGGACAACTGAGGTAGCAGCCATTGCCAGCGAGACAACCGAGCACACACTTTCTCCACCAGCCCTTCCCAATTCTGCCTTCTATACTCTTCCTTTCCTAAATAGACCCCTAAATATTTAAAACAATTAGATCCATTTTGAGTTATATCAGCGGCTAACTGTTGTTGATCGTTACTCACATCTTTATGTGGACAGGAGAACCGTTTGTGTCCTAACTACCCACATTCAAAACACTTAAGGTTATCCGTGCTCACGTACACCATATAAGAATTCTCTCCATGATTGACACAGAAAGAAATCTCTAAAGTGCGTTCAGGTGAAGTCAAAAACATTAACACCTGTCGTCGAAATGAAAGTACGTGTTTAAGAGCAGTGTTTTTGCATCCTAGCGGGATCATCCTAAATGGACTTGCAATTTTTCCATATCGCACCAATTCTTTAACTATGGCATCATTTGAGATAAAAGGCGGAACATTAGATATTGTTATTTTTGTTGCAGGTGCGGCTAACGGAGTCACGGGCACAAACGTTTCTCTCACCCATAAACCACTCTCAGTTAACTGATTAATTAACTGCTCCGTTTTCAGAAACACAACAATCGCCTTATTCATTCGTGAAGCTGATATAATATTGTCGAATCCAATTTGTTCTCCGACACTGACAAGTACCTCTTCCACGCTTACACCGGGTTCTGGCACACACCTGCACCCATTACGCCGAGTCAGGTGTGGCATATCTTGAAAAGAGTCAGCCATGTCAGCCAACAACAACAACAAAAAAACGCGCTAAGCGCGGTCAAAATTACACAACGCCGCTCTAGTCTGAAATAATATCGCCAAAGAAAGGGGGAAAGAAAAATAAAAGAAAGATAAAAAGCACCAAAGTTTTTTACACACGCTTCCACCAACACGCTCCACTCTCACGCATACAAACTCCCAGCCATTCACCTCTCAGAGAGAGAGAGAGAAAGAAAGAAAGAAAGGAAGAAAGGAAGAATTTTGTGCCTATACTCTTCTGATACTGATACTTGATGATTGTAGCCAAAGGGTAAATACTTGCACAAGGTCATGACTTGAATGTTTTGATCTACATTTTCAACAGATTCAGAGCTGGAGAGAGATGAAGAAATGATTCTGCATGACACATCAGACCCAGACAGATGAAAGGTGAACTAGACTACTGTACCTGTACTAAATGTCTCATCTGTGCCTATGTTTCACTGCATCACAGACCACCCTTCATCACTTTATACACTCGTATCAAGGGGCTCTGACACAATTCATCTGCACTGATATCTCACATTCTGCTTAAATATAATAATCAATCTACAAAGAGCTTACTTAGTCCGATAAGAAATCTGGATTATCCCTAAAGCATCTCTAAACCAGCATTGTGCATTGTATAAAATTAACAGTATTTTTAGTACTTGACTTTAAATTCCCATCATAAGGAAATAAATACTTCCTCTCATCCTTCCGATGAAATTTTCCAAACTTGCATAGTCTTAAAATATCTTTCAAGCAAAATGAATAGAAGCACGCCTCACAATATGACACCTCGATGACAGGCTGTGCTGTTTTATTAAAACTTCTCACCTGACTGGGGTCATATCTTGAGTAAGAAAAAGAAAATGCAAATATGATAAAGGGAAGTTTCCAGCAAAAGCCGGCTGCATCCCCCTCATGTCATGCGAGTTAAAAATAACAGCAATGATCTGAAAGCTGTTTGAAACAGAAGGTCGCTGATCAGAAAGCAGGACCTCCCAGGTGGTCAAACACCTGAACAACTGCCTTTTCGCTCTGTCATTAACAATGACATCTGTGAGAAGCACACTTTATCGGAACGCTTTTGTTCATGTTGTGACTGATGTGGTCACAAACCCACAAGCTCACAATCTGTTTCATGTGCTGCATAACGTTACGCTAGTATTAAACAGAGGGTGTATTAAACGCTAGTATTAAGCAGTGTTGTAATTTCATTACCGGACTGGATACTTTACATAATAACATGCATTTGAAAAAATGACCACAAAACAAAGTTTAAAGGCCAGTTGCCATGCAAGGTGCTAACTTGCTTGTGCTGTTTAATGTGTGAGAGATGCCTTCTTCAGCTCATTACTTATGTCTTACTATTATATTCTATGTTGTGCAAATGCTAAAAACTAAAAATCACAGACATATTTCCATTTTGCAAAACGGTTTGTCTTATCTTTTAAGATTATAAATGCCTTTGCTGTCACTTTTGATCAATTTAATCCATCTTTGCGGAATAAAAGTATTAATTTATTTAAAACTTTTGATCAGTAATGTACACTAGAAATTATATTTTAGAAGTAACTAATAGGATTATAAAAGACTTTACAGTAATAAGCACATTTCATAAATAATAAAATACTACAGCTCTTTAAAAGAACGGTTCACTTTTAAAATTCCTTACAGTATAAAATAAAAAATAAATGTAAAAAATCCAATAAAAATGGTCAGTAAGAAATCTGAATGGATGATACACACACGCATACATATATATATATATATATTTTTTTTTTTTTTTTATCTACAGCCACCTTGGACTATACCCATTTCATAACGTCTATGCTACATTAGGACACAATCAGAAATTCCTCAAAAAACTAACAAACAAGCAATCCAATTTCAAAGGAACTTCGAAAGAGCAGATCATTTAAATTTGATGCTGGTGAGACCAAAACCTGTGACAACATCTACGATTATCAACACCCCACAAAAGGAGAATCATGATGTGACACTGAATCAATTGCATCAGTCATTTTCATAGAGGCCCACATGTAGATGATCACGATGACATTTGTCATCACAATTTCCTTACAATGAGTTCTTGGGAAGTCAAATCAAGAATGAACACATCAGCCCTTTCACAGTTTCTCTCAGACCACCTACTAAGTTCCAGTGCAGCTTTCTCACTAGCTAAAATGACTGTCAGTGGACTATGAATTTCATAAAAACTTTAGGCAGTATTTTACAAAAACAAACATGGGGGTTTGGCTGTACATTGTCCATAAATAAGCACGTTATGCCAAATGAAGCAAAAGTCCAGGCAAAAGGATGACAGCACAAATAATATAACATGCAGCATGTGAATGTTTATGAGAAGATAAGTATATCATGAGGGCTATGTAGCTCATGTGGCCTTAGTGACGGGAACGCTGCGATGTATGCCCATTATTTTAACCGCACATATACCTCCCCCTGAATGCACCGAGGAGCTAAAACAACACTGGGGGCTTCTGCCCACAAACACCAAATGTGAAATTCTGAGTGTACTTGCAAAACTGTGGGAGAAGCATGCAAACATGTCTCAGTGGAAAAAATAACCGCACAAGCATTTGGGTTTTTAAAGAAACAGAAACTGAGCATAGCTTCCGTGTAGACACTTAAAGCCACACACACACACACAACAACATAAGATCTTTCTGCATCAAAATACTATTTATACATTAATTTGCATAAAACATTATTTAAATGTGCTCCAGTGTCATTAATAAAAATAAATGTAGTCTTTTTCTTTGCATAGACATTTTATGAATTGTCTAAACTTTCTACTTCTGAAGGTTTTAGTCATCTTTGTAATAGAGCCATGACAAAGCAATTGAACAAGCTAACAGTTTTGACACCTTCTTTTTGAAATTCACAAATTTCTACAATATAACTACAAATACAAGACATTGGCTCTGTTTACACCTGGTATTAACATCCGTCTTGGGTGATTTGATCACAAGTGGTCAACCTAATCGCATTACTGCTTACACCACACGCACTTCAAAGGCATTGGACCACTTGTGATTGGATTTCATCAAACTGGGGAGATTTCCTTTCATGAGTGCATACATCATTGTAGCAATGCATGCATGTGCACTACTGTTCAAAAGTTTGTGGTTAGGATTTTTAAAGAAGTCTCTTATGCTCACCAAGACTGCAATTATTTGATCATAAATACAGCAAAACAGGAATATTGTGAAATATTATTTCAGTAATATTGTTTCAGAAATAATTGGTGCTCAAAAATTTTTTTTTTCCATAATCAGTGTTAAAAACAGTTGTGCTGCCTAATACTTTTGTGTGAACCGTGACACATATTGTCTTAAACAGAAATCTTTCATAACATTATAAATGCACAGATAAAGCACAAAATAATCAACTAATATTATTATTAATAAAATATATTTATATTATAAAACACAAATAATATACAAACCCGATTCCAAAAAAGTTGGGACACTGTACAAATTGTGAATAAAAACAGAATATAAAATATATTTATATTATAAAACACAAATAATATACAAACCCGATTCCAAAACAGTTGGGACACTGTACAAATTGTGAATAAAAGCTGAGGAGACAAGTATATCTGAATTTTATCATTGCTATTTTTTAAACACAAATATGATGATTAAAACAGAATACTCAGTTATTATTCATTAAATGAATTTCAGATATGATCTACATTGTTAACTTAACTTTTACCCCAAGATAATTATCTGTGTCACTGCATATGGCATACTGAAGCTGTTCTGTGTAATCTGTATATGTATGGAATTCTATCATATTTTTCAAGATGATGCATAAACAGCAAACTGTGAAACGTTGACATTTTATCAGTGGTTGATTAGAAAATTACACATTAGCATTTACACTAATGTATGTGCCACATGCAACACCCCTAAAATGTGGTTTCAGTGACTAGGTCCAAAACAAGACTTTGTTTACACCTGTACTGAACACTTGTGATTGGATATTAACATGTATGTTAATACCAGATGTAAACATGTAAATCAGTACTCCTGAGAAGTAACAGTTTTGAGGTGCATGACAATGTATAACTGAGAGAGACGCTTTACTTGTTTTTTTGTAGTGTTTTTTTTGTTTTTTAAAAAAAATAAAAATAAATTAAAAATTAAAAAAGAAGATAAATATAGATATAGTAGAATTAAAATAGAATAGAAAGTGTTAGAGTTAGAGGGTCAAATAAAGGTGGAAGAGATGTGTTTTTAGTCGTTTCTTGAAGATGGTTAAGGACTCAGCTGCTCGGATTGATTTGGGCAGGTCATTCCACCAGGAGGGAACAGTTAGTGAAAAAGGCAGTGAAAGAGATTTTGTGCTTTTTTGAGATGGCACAATAATACGCCATTCACTTGCAGAACGCACAGAACTCTGAAGTAATGAATTTAGGTAAATGGGTGCAGAGCCAGTGGTGGTTTTGTAGGCAGACGCATATACTAACTAATGAAGCCTCCTACTAGAGACTAGAACATACTAGGCTTTTTATTTTCATTCCTATTGTTTTATGGATCATTTGTTTTTTTTCTGTTTTGAGAAAATGTTAAACAAATAATTAAATATGTAAAAAAAAAAATCGCTTGTGCACATCTTACTTTTTTCCTCTAGAGTCCAATTACACAATAATATTTCAAAATTTCACAGTACAACAGGTAATGGACAATTATTCAACTTAGTCATGCAGTGTAATGTTTCGAAACAGCTATGCTATGCTAAAACTAGACAGACACAAACACTGTCAGAACACGGTTATGGTTTATCAAACAGACTAATTCACACATTCAACCTCAGGATTCATTCAACACGTGTGTTTATTAAAGTCTAAGAGTATATTTTCTTGATTTTCCATTGACTTCCGAATGATATCCATTTTTAACCCTGCAGAGTTGTAGCGGAATGTTACGGAGTCCTCTCACCTCCCCCCGATCGACCCCTTTTTTATGAATAATTGGTGATGTGTGTCAATATTGCACCCCATAGTAAGCATATGGTTGGCCTGAGCAAGACAGGCGTTTGTTTGGTGCTGTGAAATATTGTGTTACCCTGTGAAATGTGGAGCCAGTGGAAGCAGAAACGGTTGCTCAGACTGACATTTACATTGTGTGTCTGAATGGGGAAACTTCTGAGGAAAAGATGCGAGTTGACCCAGACCGAATGTCCTGACTTTCGAAAGAAAAGACGATTTGACATGGTATAAGGTCTTCCATCGCTTCCCATCTCTCGCTATCTGCCTTTCAGCCTTTTTTGAAAAGTTCCATGCCCTAAATCTAATCTACCCGAGTTTTAAAACTCTTTACTCGATTAATTTATAATGACGAAGCATTAAACCCGTTTAGTTTCTATGAATAAATCTGTTTACCCTTTTCAACTCCAGGTCTACGGGAGCCGCCATGATGCTGAGTAGAATGAGGCACTGCGCATGCGCAAAGTGAAAGGTCTGCCTAGACCCCCTCTCGCCTGGACAGCATTTTCGGTTTCGGACAGACGGCTGGCTCTCAAAAATGCTCTCTAGATAGGCAGCACGGTAGGTTTATATTATGGAAACAGCCTCAGTCTTAAAATGGTGTCGCACAGGAATGTCATGGTGCATAAGATATTAAACGTGTGCAAGACTTTATATTTATTGTGAATAATATAATGTAAGTGTAATGTTTCAAAAGCCAATGCTGCCTTTTCTATTTTTACAGCCAGTTTTGCACTACATCTGGAATGTTTCAATTCAGTGCTACATTGCTCAAGAAAATATCTGTAATTATTAACATGTTGTTTTGTCTTGTAAAGTCAGGTATGTTCTGCACTATGGCTCAAGGAGTCACTTTATTTAGTTTCTTCTGCCATACAGGAGACAAACTATAGTAAACCAACCAGCACATGCACATTCCATGAGACGTATACCAATACATATACAAATGTATATGAGATGTATACCACAACATAACATAACACAACATATTCATTCCCACCCCAGTGACCTCTCAATTTTTTTAACTTTACAAAAAAAAAATAATACAAGACAGATATGCTACAACATATATTATATATTATAATAATATAAACACTTAAAATAAGATCACAGACCGTCACAATGTTTTTAAACAAATGTTTATTAAAGTGAAACAGTAATTTCATTGGTTAAAGATATTTGGTTATCATTGCTTAAAATTAGTAAATGAAATCATGTTATTTTATACTATACACAGTACTTAAAATATTTTGATAAACATATTCTATTTTATTTCACTTAATTTAAGCTACACTTTCTCAGTAATGGATATACCTACAAAGCCCTGTGTCAGACATTCCTCCACAGTATGTGATTTAATTGATTGCATTTTTAGAGCTCCACAAATCTGTTTATTTCACAGTTTAGCTATAATATTATTTAAACTATACTGGAGGGTCTTCCATATGTGATTGTACAGTCTGTTATGCAACTTCAGTCCTATTATTATTTGATTGTATCTATCAATAATAAATATCTATACAATAAAAACATGTACAAAACTAACAGTGCATTCAGTACACAAAATTGTTACATATCAAAATAAATAACCAATACATTATAAATAAATAATTACAAGTCCTTTGTGGTGTTTCCGACAGTACTATAGATTTAGACTGATGGGAGAAACGCTCTGGTTACAAACGTAACCTCGGTTCCCTGAGATAAGGGAACGAGCGTTGCGTATACACGCTTATGGGGGAAACTCCTGTTTACTCTGATACTAAAGCCTGATTTGTTCAAGTTCGTATACCTGCATGAACAAATGGCGCTTCAACCCGCCAAAAAGCGAGGAGCCGACTACTAAATAAGTTGGCTCAAAGCAGTCAGAATCTTTCGACTGTCAGCTGCAGCCATCGTCTCGCGTGCGGACTTATAGCACGGCAACTTACGTAACGCTCGTTCTCTTATCTCAGTGAACCGAGATTACGTTAGTAACTGGAAAGTTCCCTTTCGAACGGTCTCTCCCGTTGCGTATATACGCTTATGGGGAACGCATCCAAATAGCACTGTGCTATAAGTAATTGCATAACTAAGAAGCTCTACGTGTCGAAAAAAGGGCCCTTGAGAAGCATGAGTATGAATGAGCCCCGAGCTTAACTCGCTGGGGACGACATAGTAAAACCTACATAGGACGACCAGTCGGCGGCCGCACAGATATCGCCAATAGAGATCCCACTGGACCATGCCCAGGAGGAGGCCAATCCTCGAGTGGAGTGGGCCCTCACCCCAATAGGGCAGTGAGCCCTCTGTGGCATAAGCCAGGGCTATAGCATTGACTATCCAACAAGAGTCATTGTTTCATAACTGGCAGCCCTTTGGAGCCGCCTCCGAAGCATACAAAGAGCTGCTCCGAGTGTTGAATCGGGCCAGAGTGCTCAACATACACTCTAAGAGCCCTAACAGGCAGAGTGGATTTTGACCCTGCTTGTCCTCTGAACTAGGAAGAGCTAGAAGGGTAATAACTTGTGCTCTAAACAGGATTGAGAGCACCTTAGGCACATAGCCGCGTCTTAGCTTGAGGATGACTTTGCAGACGTTAGACTCAAACTTAAGACATGAGGCACTGATTGACAGTACTTTCAGGTCACCTACTCACTTGACCGATGCTAATGCCAAGAGGAGGGTGGTCTTGAGCGACAGGTGCCACAAATCAGCCAACTGGAGCAGCTCAAAGGGAGGACCTCGTAGAGCCCTAAAGACTATAGACAAGTCCCAAGTCGGCACAGTGAGGACGAAGCGGGTTCAACCTCCGAGCTCCCCTCAGAAATTTAACGACCAGGTCATTTTTACTGACTTATTGGCCAGCCACGAGAGCATGATTCACTGCGATGGCTGCCACTTTTGAGTGTGGAACATTGGGTGCGCCCTTTATCCAGCAACTCTTGTAAAAAGGTTAGCACGTGTGGCATGTCACAAGAGGACGGGTCCAGGCTGCTAGGAAGGCATACAAGCGAGCGCAGGGCCAATCATGGGCCCGGGTATCTTGGTGCTTTAAAAAGTAAATTGGGCAGTAAAAGTTGTCTTCTTAGGCGTAGAGGTCTACCTCTGCCCTCTAGAAGACAGACCAGATCATTTGAACCGGGCGAGCTACATTGCCCCTGTACAGCATGTCATTTGGGCTGGATCGAACACTGTCCCCAGGAAGACGATTCACTGGCTGGTTGACAGAACTCTTGGCTAAATTGATCTTTAGCCCAAGTTGCTTTAGATGGTTGAGTAACAACGATATGGGAGCGATAAGTTCCTGCTCCGACCTGGCTAGCAACAGCCAGTCGTCAAGGTAATACAACCTGACACATCCGGGATAGCTAGATGGACAGTGGTTTTAGCTTTTCGATTGGCAGATTGCCACTATAGGGTAGGGACCTGACCGCCATGACAGTGAAAAGTGGAGAATTGCTCTTTTGAGTATGTGGGTCCACTGTCACAGCAGTAATTTTATTGGGCTGAAGGGCGGGTCCAGTTAGAACAGAGCTTCCATTGCCTACAAGGCTGGGGAATGGAATGCAGACAGGACCCTTCTTTGAGGGAAATCCAGCCTCTGCGAGACTTAGCCCTTTCCTCTTCCTCTCTTGCTGATCAGGACAGCTTTTGAGGCTCAGGATCCAGCATCAGATGTGGGTGGGGTCCTTGGCATTTCGGAAATGGAAATTGTTTTGCCATCTTGAAGCGCTGTTCTAGCCCAGGCTCAGATCTCAGAGGAGGCTGGGACTTTAATGGCGCAGCTTTGGCAGGCTGTTGAGTGGATGGAGCGTTCTGGTGACTTGTAGCAGCCACCGAACTGGAACGTTTTGGCAGGAAGTCCTGCATAGCTTGCGAGGACTTATGAGCTGCTGTAAAACGCTCAGTGAATCCATCCACAGCTGGGCCGAACAGTCCCTTTGGAGAGACAGGAGAGCGACTCTGTCAGCGTCCCTGATTTCAGTTGAGTTAAGCCAAAGGTGGCACTCCAGCACCACGTTGGCTATGGCCTTGACAATCGCCTGTGCAGTGGCCTTTTTAGTGTGCAGAGCCAGGGCAGTCACTGTGCGCAGTTCTTTGAAGGCCTCAGGATTCTGTCCAGACTCATCCATGCCATGGAGGAGTTTGTCCTGAAACACTTGTAGCACCGCCATCTTTTGTAGCGCTGAGCCAGCCTGGCCAACCGCTACATAGGCTCTATTCGCCAGAGCGGAGGTCGTTCTGCAGGGCTTAGACGGATGCACTGCATGGGCTTTTACCCCCAAAGCTGATGGAGGGCACAAATGAGCAGCAATCGCCTCCTCCAAAGGGGGGAGCTTGCTGTATCCTTTTTCTTCAGCACCATCAACAGAGGTGAGAGCAGCAGAAGTGGAAGAGTTAACACAAGCTGAATAGGAGGCGTGCCTTCGTGAGAACGCGGATCAGCTCGCTGTCCACGCTGGGCCGTATTGGTTGAGAGGACGGGAGGGGGTCCAGGTCCTCACCGGGACATGCCCAGTCCTATGTGTCAGAGGCCGTCAATGACATAGAGGGGCGCTGGTCCTCACGTGTGAAACACACCAGCGAATCGAGGTGCTGCGGGAAGAGTGAGGTACATGGGGCTTGAGCCAGCATGACATCACTTGAGCCCAGGGGATTCCTGCAGCCCCAATGTTTCTTCCTCCGAGGTTCCTGGGTGGGGAGAAACGAGGAAGCAGGCTGTGGAGGACTGCCTCTGTTGAAAATGACGATCCGAGAGCAAAGCTCTCGCAAATAGGGTAATCAGTCCCGGTGAGCGCAGCCCAGTCAAGCGACACACTCACCGTGCCTATCTGCTTTTGAAATTTGCTCTTAAGTTGCCAGATGGCCGCAGGGGAAGGAGCTCAGCGATCTTCTGCTGCCAGGGGCTGGTCTATGGCAAGCTGCTGAGCTCCGGCTTCTAGCGTCAGCTTCGGCGTCGGCTTCTTGCTTCAGAGTCCAGCAAGGAGTCGCTGAAGGAGAACATTTTGACGAATGGCTCTCTGAGCCGACTTAT
The DNA here is from genome assembly GCF_001515645.1 of Sinocyclocheilus grahami. Lineage (NCBI taxonomy): Eukaryota > Metazoa > Chordata > Actinopteri > Cypriniformes > Cyprinidae > Sinocyclocheilus > Sinocyclocheilus grahami. Next base: position 884,666 of record NW_015505767.1, on the reverse strand, counting down.
ATAGTAGTTGGCTCCCCCCCTTTTGGTGGGTTGAAGCACCATTTGTTTGTGCAGGTACACGAACGTGAACAAATCAGGCTTCAGTATCAAGAGTAAACAATAATTTCCCCATAAGCATGTATACGCAATGGGAGAGACCATTGGAAAGGGAACCAGAAACACCCTTTTTGAAATAAATAAATAAGCAACAAAAAAAAAGCAACTTGATTAAAGTCGCAATACATTCATTCGGTTCAGTCCTCTCAGTATGTTCTCCACAAGGGGAATACATTGATAAGGACATTGTACTGCACATGGAAGCAGCATTCAAAACATCCTTCATGCCAGTGTAGACAGCCACCATGACTGCAGGACATCAAGGGCATAGGATCAGTTTAAACGGGGGTTATCTATCCATGGGTCACATGTCCTTTTGGCTTTCTTCGCCCTGTAAAACGGTAATAAATATTATTTTGTATTAATTTTAATAAGAAACAAATAAAATCTGGCCATTCATTGAGAACTATTTACCTTTCTTCCCTTATCACTTCTGTACTGACGTTGCTTCAAGTTTGACCTTTTCTTCTCTTTCTACATCAGCATCATCTTTTTTGTGGTACCTGTAAGAAAAACATGCTGAATATCGAAGGAATTTTGTAAAACATCCATGGTTTAATAATTAATAATAATATAATGCTGATTCATGGCAACTCACCTTAGTGCCAGCAGAATAGCGATGATTGCGAGACACATGAGGGATAAGACCACAGCTATGACTGCTAGAGCTGTGGTCCGGCTGTAACGCTGTTCCTCCTTACCAACTGGTAGGGTAAATATATGGCATCTCTCTCCTGAGTATCCTGCTTTACAACTGTAAGAAAGACCATCCAAAAGATCAAAATTAGTTCAACCGCACAACAGGAGAATCATATCAAATAAATGAATTAATTCATTCAAATATTCATTTAGATTAAATTCCTATTCTGTAAAAGCAATAATTCTGTTATCTTTGATCATTCTACTCTTTTTCTGCTCTAATTTTGTGCTATCCTGATCTACTATTCAAACTGTATATTGTAATATTGCTGATATTGGGGGCCTTTATATGATTAACTGCTTGTTTTTTCCCCTCATTTGTAAGCAGCTTTGGATACTGCTAGATGAATAAAAGTAAAGGTTAAGCCTAAAACAAAAGATGTCCTTAATTTGTTGAAAAAGAACTGGAAAAAAAACTAAAGAACTGTATGAAACTCACACACAAGAATGAGTGTTCAACTCCTTCAGATGCTGACACACTCCGTGAATGCAGAAATCTTTGTATTCCTCCAGGCAGGGGTTCTTCTTTCTTCCCTTGCCTTTTCCTTTGCCCTTCCTTTTTCCTTTTTTTGTCTTCTTCTCAGTAGTGGGAATCACTGATGGATGTTTGGGTTTGGTGGAAAATGCCACTGTTGAGCAAGAAAGAGCGGTGATGTCAGTCCATGATGATCTAATATCATACAATAGTCTAACACACTCAGTTCATATATTCACTAGCATTTCCTGTGAAAGTATACGGCACTTAGTTTTATTATTATTTTTAATAATAATATAATAAATCAATTGGTTTAACACAAGTAGTTATTCCACAAATTGTGACTTCAAAATGTACTTTTTTATATTTTAAACAATTATACTATAAAGTATATAATATATATATATATATTTTTTTTTTTTTTTTGCAGTAAAATGTAGGCATGTGGGCACTAAGCCTTGAAACACCAACTGACCACTTTTACAAATTGCATTCAAAGAAATGAAGCAACTCTACCTCTTGGCTTGTTAGAGTCATAATCTTCAGAGAGATGACCGTCTTCATCATAATCGTCATCTTCATCCACAATAGTCCCACTGTCCACCTGGTGCTCTGTTGTGTTTATTTTCTCTAGGGTGTGAAAGAGGTTGACCACTGTTGTTCTGGGTTTGGCACTCTCATACCTGTCCACAGAGGCGCCAATGCACACCTTGAGTAACACTGGAACAGAACAAGACACTTTATATATAAAACACATATTTTGTGTATCTTGCATACAGTCAGTATGTACACGAAAAAGAAAAAACAATGGCAAAACTGAAAGCTGATGGGGATTATAGATACGCGTATAATGCAAAATGTTAAATCAAACCACGGACAAAATAGGGAATAAAATGAGCAATCTGTCAAACGTGGTTAGAAGAAGCTCGTAGCAACAAATCATATACTTTCAAAATAAAAAATGTCGCTGCAAAGGACTCATTTAAGAACCTCGTGTAACAAAGTGCCACATATTGGGCAGGTCCGCGTGCAAGTTATAACAGCATATTTCATTAAGAAGTCATGGTTTTAAACACTCACCGAAACCACATACGAGAAAGATGACGATTCGTAACGTATACATATTCCTTTTAGTATAATCCGAGATATTACAGGATCAGAAGTTGGTCTCGCTGTAACGTTACCTCCCCGCCTCCAGCACACTGAGCACAGTCCGCGATCTGGACGCAAATGCGCGCGTGCTGGGGACTGTGTCAAAAGTCTCGTGCGGAGTGCTGGGAACAAAAGCGCGCGCCGGTGCAGTTATATAGACCCGACACACACTTCTGTTTTATGAATCATTGGCCACACCTTATCAATCATCAGCACATAAGGCACAAAGCTGATATATAGTCCATCTAGTCAAGATTGATTAAGAATTTGACACGTCAATAATTTGAGGGGACAGCAGTGTCACAGGTTTATTATTGTCAAGTTAATAATAAATCCAGTTCAAGATGGAAACTAGCTTCTAGATTTCAACTAGCTTCCAACTACTATGATCCAAAAAAACGCTTTAACGTAAACTGGTATGACCACCTCAGCTGGTTTAGTGATTATCCACAAGTTTGGACCTGCTATGAGTTTAAACTGAATTTATCAGCAATGAACCAATATATCATCTGTAAAAGATTGGGTCATGCTTTAAAAATATTATATATATATATATATATATATCCCACTAACTTTTGTATGCCTGTGATTTTTTAAATAGAAAATGGATGATAAATCGGTTGAAACAAAAGTTAAAACGGTCTAAAATTACTGATTACTTTTAAATACATGCATTCTCATGTATTATTTCAAGATACAGAAATCGTTCACGACAGTTCATTAAAAAAAATGGTGATCATTATCTGTAGTTGGATCGCTGGCACCACCTTGTGCTCAAAATAATAATCTGACCATATGCAGACATGATCCATAAATTCAAATCTTTTTTATAATCATTAGTGAGGAACTGCCTAGAAGAAAGCCTATATTAGTCCAGTCATGCTAACTTGGTTGTTCTTGAACTACAGTTTATTGTTGGACCTTTGTTTTAACCTAATGATTTTGTCTGACAGAAAAAAAAGACAAAACAATGTGCATAAAGCAGAGACAACACATTTGTGAATGTTTATTAACCACATAAGAAATCAAAGACAGACCAATAGAGCGAATAGCGACATCTACAATAATGAAAATTAAAATATGCATCTTGTGAAGTAGCCAGACAAGAAAAGCAAAAACATTTTCCAGTTCATTTTTAAAAATCAGTTTCAACAAAGTTCTTTCCGCATTATATAAAAAGTGGAGTTGCAGCACCTCATGCCATGCGAGGCTGGTGTTCTATAGTCTCTGAAGTGAACAATTTATCTGGAGGATATTTACAAGCATGGGGCTAATGGACAATTGCCATTACTTGAGCTCAACGGCTGACCCTTCAACTCAGGAATTGCAGGAAATGTAATACTGATTCCAACACTGAGGTTCAGAGGACAGGTGGGCAAGGAGTGAATCTGATTCTTCCCATAGCAGTCATCAAAAAACTAAAACCAGATGGCCTCAGCAAAATCGAGAAGTCCCAACACTCAAATATATTCCTTCAGGTGCGTCTACATGCCCCAGCCCCCTCCCATGCCATTCATGCTGACTGATCCACGGCTGCCGCCATAATAACTGCTGTTCATTCCGCCCTGGCTATCTGTTGAAGTACAGAAATAAACATGTGAAAACCAGAAGAGTGTGCAAAATTAGAAAATATACAACTAAAAAAATAGTACAAAGTTAAAACCCACTGTAGTCATTGTAGCCTCCCATGCTGGACTGGTTGCTGTATCCTCCAGTGTAGCCTGACAGCTGCTTCACTATTGTCTGTACAACAATTAATAGAGATTAGAATAAGACATAACTGTTCCATGCTGGACTATTATTCAGGGTTTCTCTAAGTTTTATGAAGGTAAATCTAAGACCAAGTAAAGAAAGTTCAAGGAATAAACTGAATGGAACACAATGTGTCAATATGGTCTCGAAATGTCATGCATTGTATTAGCAATGCTTCAAAGTTTGAAAATACAACTTCCAACAGATCTCCATTACTTTTTAATTAATTTCACAAAAAAAAAAAAAAAAGTTTTTGGCTTAAATACCTCTGCTCCCAGCCACTAGAATATGGAAATCATCTGCATTTTTGTCTTGTTTTTCGATGCAAAAGTCCAAAAATTCTTAGACATTTACGTGATGAGGCAAAATTACATGAGTCTAGTTTTAAGAAAATAACATAATAATAATAATTAAATCATTTTAAAAACAATTAAATTGTTCAATTTCCCAGAAAACAAGACTTCATATCTTCAATTTGCATCTTAAGTAAATAAATGTGTCTTGATTTAAGGATGTTTAGATATCTGTATTGGAAAATCTCTTTTATTTACGAAAGCGTGAATTAAGACTTTAAGACCGGCAGAAACCCTAATTATTGTGCCATTACTATCACATCAACTTGCCCTTCTCAATCTAATTTGAAAATTCACAGTAGTTATACCATTAACTTACCCATCCCCCCAATCATCTGCCCGCCGTAGCCCCCGTTACTGCCCCCTGCTGTTGAGTTTAAGAATAACTCAACATAACGGTGTTCTGAAAAGGAAAAAGGGGACTGTTTATATACACACACATTTTGAATGCAAAATGAATAACAGTAACACAAAAACAATTCTTTCTAGTCAGGATACACCTAACTTACGCATGTTGGCTTTGTCCTTTGACATTGCAGCCACTGCATCTTCATGTGTCGCAAATTCCACGTCAGCTTCACCAGTTACCCGCCCATCTGGCCCAATCTCAATGTGCACACGCACCGGGTTCAGAGGAGAGAAAAACTGCACAGAAAAAGTTTAACAATTTAAAATGCATATATTTTTAACAACCAAATATATTTCCAAATGACCTTCATTTTCATAAATCATAAATTAAGCATATTAAACAGCTCCAACTTACATTGTAGATGTCGGGTTCTGTTGCCCGGTAAGGGAGTCCCCTCATATGAACACAATGACCTGTGGTACTCTGAAAATTACCACCATCACCATAACGTCCATCTGAGGATCCTATAAAAAAAAAAATACACAAGTAAAATCAAAGAAAGCACATGCAAGATGGCTAAAGCACAAAAATGTGGCACACTGGCAAAAAGAAGCTGGTCTCACCTCCACCGTATCCGCCACGTCGCATCCGATCAAAGGATCCCCCACGACTCATGCCATTGTAGCCTCGGCCTCCTCCGCTGGGTCGGTCGTAAGGTCCTGGTCTCTGCATGCCAGTGCCTTTACGTGGGGGTTCATAATGTGTCCGCACTTCAGCTCGGCTGCTCTTAAAGATCTCAATATACCTATAACCGTACACATGAGCATTAAGGTGCAATGCAAGAACTCAACACAGACACTCCTGTTCAGAAGCAAAACGGACACCAAAGAAACAAAATTAGGTAACACTTTACTTGAAGGGGTGTGCATAAGACTGACATGACACATGTCATGAATATGAAGGAGGTTTTATGCATGTTTATGACAACTGTCATTAAGTGACATTCGCTCAGTTATGTCATTTTTAATGCAAAAATGACATTATTTGACCTAACACTACCCTTACCCCTAACCATAGCCCATAACAAAGACATCTCAAACAATGTCATCTTTACATTAAAAATTACATAACTGAGCGAATGACACTTAATGACAGTTGTCATAAACATGCATAAAAAAACCTTCATATTCATGACGTGTCATGTCACGATTATGAAGGTGTCATGTCATGATTATGCACACCCCTTCAAGTAAAGTGTAACCCAGAATTATAAGTATGATACTGTAAACATTCCCCTGCGCTACATGTACAATATACATGCACTCGAGTGTTTGCTATTAATAAGCATTTTTGACCATCTTATTCACAAATGTATATACGTCTCCATTCTAGAGCTTTACAAAAGAACATTTAGCCCTTCTATAATTTAAAAATAAAATAGTATACCTTTAATTGTTGACGCAAAAATGAAAATGTACTCGCATCTTAAATGACCTGAGGGTGTTCAAGCTTTCATTTTTGGGTCAACTATTCCTTTAATAATATTGTTGCTGTATCCCAATAACAAAATTCAAAGCTTTTTAAACAACTGTTAAATTTTGCTGTGCCATCCATGCGTTCAACTTTCAGCATAACAGAAAATAGAGACCCATTACACAATCCAGTCTAAAATGGTATTCAAACCGGCTGCTGCAAGGCACTCATTTGCATACTTAAGAATTAGAAAATCCCATGATGCCCAAGTGCACCATTGCTATGCACTACATATGCATTCAGCCTTTTTGAATCCAGACATTTTCATGACTGCTCACAAATAAACACATAAGACAACAAAACAGCAGGAATCCATCAAGGCCCTGGGAGCCCTCTGGTAAAGACGTGTGCGTGTCCATGTGGCGTGTGTAAATTCATGTTGCATACCACTTTGAATGTTTACTGTAGTAGGTGTTTACCACATGAAAAACAGCTATCCGTGAAAATCCAACCATCCATCCCCACCTGTGCCCTATTCTTTCCTTGTGTTTCTTTAGAGCCTTTTCAGCTATTTCCTGTGAAGCAAACTGCACGAAGGCCTCCCCCGTACTCCTCCCCTGGAAGTCCACCGGCAATGTTATCCCATTTGGCACGATTTCCAACCCTTCAACCCAAGGACAGATAACCCCAACGGGGACATATTAAATAAATCACATGCCCATTTACAATGTCTGTTTTGTTGTTTTTTTTCTTGAATGAAAATAAGGAATTAAAACTAAAAAGCATATTGCAATGAAGCCTACTGGGAGAGTTCCACCACTTGGGAACATGGCCTACAAGTGGCCAAGCATTCCACTAACTTGGCTTAGCCTCGATGATAAAGTGGCCATCCCAAAAGTTGGTAGCTAACAAAGGAATAATCCTAAAGTAGCAGAATAATTTGGGGCAACAGTGCTGGATTAACTAACGAATCGTGTCAAATTATTCTAGCAACCATGGGAATGGTCAGATTCACCTCAATGAGTACTACGCTTGGCCAATACTTCTCCCGATGACTATGTGAAGGGCTGCAAGAAGGAGTTTGAATATACCTGAGAAAAACTGCACAATCTCTTCCTTGCTACATCCAAAAGGAAGGCCGCGCAATCTGACCAGTCCATCTCCCTCGGTCTCTGGACAGTTTGGACCAGTGTGCTTCATAACCCAGTCCATTTCCACATTGTTTGATTTGAATACTGAGAATAAGATCAGAAAGAAGACAATTCAAACTGTGAGGTAGTTCTGCGATTTACAATAGCGGGTCAGGCAATGTTTTTTTTAAAGAAGCCTTATATGCTCAACAAGGCTGCATTTACTTGATCAAAAATACAGTAAAACTGTAGAATAGTGAGATATTATTCAGTTTAAAGTAACTCTTTCATTTTTATTTGAATATATTTGTAAAATGTCATTTATTTCAGCAGCCATCAGTTTCACATGATACTTCAGGAATCATTCTAATATGCTGTTTAATGCTTAAGAAACATTTTTTCTTATCATAGCTGAAAACGCTTGTGCATAATATTTTTGTGGAAATTGTCATGCTTTTTTTTTCTTTTTCTAAGGATTCTTATGCAAATAGAAAATTCAGTAGAACAACATTTGATTCGTTTTGATACATTTAATGTGTCCGTTCTGAATAAAAGCATTAATGTCTTTAAAAAAAAAAAAACATACTGACCCCAAATTTCTAAATAGCAGCGAACATAAAAACTCTGATCTTCGTACCTTCCACATATCGATGTCCCATTGTTTCTCTGTCTTTTTTGATTGCCATTTTCAGGTCTTCCTCTGACTCCAACTCCACAAATGCTTCTCCACTTGGTCTGCCTTCTCGTGTGTATGTAAAGTGGACGGCTGTTCCACTGTTGTCAATTTTGCTGCCTGAAAAGAGATGTTTCCACTTTGTTAACTTCAAAGCTTAAAATCCTCAAGAGTATTATGAGGATCGGTATGCAGACTCCACTTTCTTACCTGAAAAAAACCTGGACACTTCTTCTACAGAGCACGACCAAGGCAAACCCCGAACACGGACGACAAATCCTTCATCATCAGCCATGATAACACAACGAGTCTGCTTTCAAGCTAGAGAAAAACAGATGAGAAAAAAACGTTCATACACCGCTCAAGTAACGTTATTCCTAATGAAGATACTGAGAGACACCCTTGTCAGTGACTTGAGAAGCAACAGTGACTGCAATCACACGGACTAGTTCGTCTTTACAGCAGTGGTGTCCACTTCACGCTTTAGCGGTAGCTGGCGTAGGAACCGCTTTAAATATATATAACATTGTTAAACTGACTGACCACTAATGTTTACTATGGAACAAAACCAGCCTCTACCGACTCTTTTCTGAAGGCGCATTAGGGCACGTATTCACGGCCAGGACTGAAACAAAGAGCGCACGCAGGCCTCTGAAGGCCGGCAGCTTCATAACAGATACTCCTTTAACGCAAACAGGACTTCAGCCTGTAAAACTCTTAAATTGTACATTGTGAATATCATTTTTTAGAAAACAAGTAATACAAATGATACCTTGGTATAATTGGTATTTTCTCTGCTCAGCGTGGTCACGTTTGAACGTTTTTCTGCTTCTCATTCAGTGCAGAACATGACAACTTCCGGTGAGTGTCCACGCCCACTTCCGCATTTTTCTTCTTTTGGGTTTTATGGCGGTTGGCAACTCAACTTAAAAGGTGCATTACCGCCACCTACTATACTGTGGGCAGCATAGTAAAAATTCTCTCACTTAACCCAGTATTTATTTTATTTTTTTTACATAATTTATTAATAGATTGTGTACTTTTCCAGATGTTTTCGATAATAAATACTCAAGTGTCATGTTTGTTCACCAATTTCTCTGCCCTATCCTCCTCATACCTTTTGCAGTCTAGTACTATGTTTCACTAGGCGCGTTTCCATTAGGCGTATTTTCAATTCGCAATTTCAATTTGCGCAATTTGAAGGGTAATGGAAACGCGCCTACTGTCTCTTGTACATTGCAGTGGGTGCATAGCCCAGTGGGGTTTTTTCCTATTCTATGTAGTGTTGAATTTAAACCAGCATGACCTATTCTAAGACGTGAGACTAACATCTATTCCTTTGCGTTTCTGCCCTTCCTTATGTTTATGACTACTTGTTTTTGTATGTTGTATAAACGATGTCCTGTGTCAGCTATATGTCCCAATGTTCCTGTCATATTTTGAGTGAGTGTTCCTTTATCATGTTTTTGATCTCTGCTCTACTTAATGGTATTTGTATATCTACTATTTCATGCTTTATAGAACTTTTTGCTAGAATATCCACAATCTCATTTCCTTCCATCCATGGGCAGGAACCATAGACTATAAAAAACAGGCAGGAACCCAAAGGAAGGAGACAGACATCCATCCCCCGATTATGGAATGTGAGAAGCAGATGGAATGTTTGATAAATAGCATCTTGTCTACATGATGTCTTCCCAGATTGAATACTTGATAACGCTGATGAACTGTCTGAAGCTATGGTGACACTTTGGTTCTGATTATTTTCTTCCACCCTCTGTAATGCCAGTAAGATTGCTACTAATTCCACAGCGAATACTGACAGACGATCTGTTGTTCTTTTTTTTATTGCTACTTCATAGCAAGGAATGAAAAAAGCAGCATCAATGCGGCCTGTTTTCGGCTGTTTTGATCCATCTGTAAATATGAATAGTTCATCCTGATACTGCTTTACATAGTTTTGAACTATTACCCACTGTGGTATTATTTTTGATTTATCCTTTAATATTTGTTGTAGCCTTGTATCTACAGAGACGGCTTTATACATTGCCTTTGCATTCCCATCCGAAACTATAGAAACTGCTTTAATTGTGCTCAGAGAGTTCTTGTAAGATAGTCTTTGTGGGGTGTACCCTACTATGTCCTTGTAAGTTAGTCCAATATGCCAACATGATCTTGACCCTCCTAATACGCAATGGCATCTCTTCACCCGTAATGCAGACACAGGTGATGATTGAAACACTCTGGCACAAATCCAGAGTGCCTGTGCCTGTTCCACATCAAGCCACTTTTCCATTCAGAGCCAACGTGTTGCTTTTGAAATAAATCTGTAATTTATTTTGCTTAAGCATTGTCGTAGTTGGTTTATTACTGTCTATATGTCAGTGTTTTTAAACGACATCACTGTATTTGATATGCTATTATACCTGTGTGACTGAAAGTTTCACACTAAGATACTTTATTATACCAAAGTGCACCTAAAACATAGCATTTTCCCTAATGTTTAAATTAAAAAAAGAAAAAATGGTGCTTTTTAAAAATATATGCAATTGGTTTTATTATTATAAAATATTTGAGTATTATGCATTATTATTATTATTATTATTCTACACAAACATTCAAGGTAATTGTTTTTACATTTAAAGAAGCATTGATGTAAATAAAGTCTGTTTATAGTATTTAATCTCAGCTGGTTGTTTCAGCTCTGGAATATTTATCTATATTGTAGTCACTAATAATATACCCAGAGCATTGATATTCAGAAAGATGAGAACATTGGAGGATGCGGCCATCGATCCCGCTACCGCTTCCCACCGATCGAGCCAAAGAAAGCAAGCACAAAGTAAGCCCACGAGGCACGAGCCCATCGCGTTTCTCTCCTGTGGCTTACTTTTGACCAATCGCGTTTCTCAATATTTATCTATATTGTAGTCACTAATAATATACCCAGAGCATTGATATTCAGAAAGATGAGAACATTGGAGGATGCGGCCATCGATCCCGCTACCGCTTCCCACCGATCGAGCCAAAGAAAGCAAGCACAAAGTAAGCCCACGAGGCACGAGCCCATCGCGTTTCTCTCCTGTGGCTTACTTTTGACCAATCGCGTTTCTCTCCTGTGACTTACTTTTGACCAATCGCGTTTCTCTCCTGTGGCTTACTTTTGACCAATCGCGTTTCTCTCCTGTGGCTTACTTTTGACCAATCGCGTTTCTCTCCTGTGCATCTTTGGGGCTCTCTGATCACTGTTTGGTTAATCTTATACTGACCTACAGGCAGAAACTGAAATCAGCTAAACCTGATTTAAGGACTGTTAACAGATGGACTAATGAAGCAGAGCGTGATTTACAAGCCTGTTTCGACCTCACCGATTGGAGTGTTTTTGAAGCTGCAGCCACCGATCTGGACGAGCTCACAGAGACTGTAACTTCATATATCAGTTTCTGTGAAGAGGTGTGCATTCCTACCAGGACATTCTTATCATTCAATAATGATAAACCGTGGTTTACTGGGAAACTCAAACAGCTTTGTCACGCCAAAGAGGATGCTTACAAAAGTGGGGATAAAATCTTGTATAACCAGGCCAGGAACAGACTAACAAAGGAGATCAGAGTAGCAAAAAAAAACTACTCAGAAAAACTGAGAAAAGAGCTTTCAGCAAACGATCCAGCGTCAGTATGGACTGGTCTGAGGAACATCACCATGTACAAGACACCACCCCCACAGTTTGCGGAGAATCAACAACTGGCTGATGATCTGAATGTGTTTTACTGCAGATTTGAAAAGGATAGTGTAGCGGATCAGCTCATGGGAAATATGAATAATTAACCATAACTAGTTATAATTAACTATTCATATTTTAGATCCACTGTAGATATTTAGCTGACCACTCAGGGTCAACCGTCTTGTCAATTCTAAGAACGTTAATTTCCTGGTTAAAGGAAATAACTTTCTTACTGTACAATTCTATAAGTTTGTAACGTAAATCTGCATGATTATTGACTCCGGTTATGAGTAAACAATGAACACGTCAAGTGTGATACAAGTAAGGTTTTATTAACTACATAAACACTTAAACTAGTCTAACATACTACATAAACACATTAAGCCGGTCTAACATACACATACACACACACACACACACACACACAACTGTCTGGTTTGGTTCAGCTACCAAATCAGACATCAAGAGACTACAACGGACAGTCATGACTGCTGAGAGGATTATTGGGGCCCCTCTGCCCAGCCTCCAAGATCTTTACATCTCCAGAGTGAGGAAAAGGGCTAAAAAAATCACCTTGGACCCCTCACACCCAGCCCACTCTCTCTTCGAACTGTTGCCTTCTGGTCGGCGCTACAGAGCACTGACCACCAGAACAGCCAGGCACAAGAACAGTTTTTTTCCCCACAGGCTATATTCAGCCTGAACAATTAATCTTTCATAATTATACATTGTCCATTTATATTAAACTGCACACTTTGTAAATAACATATCAGCACACTAATAAACATATCTGTACATTTATCTAAACAATTAATTTTTTCCTATACTTCTATTTCTGTATATAGTACATTATTAAATTTTTCTAATTTTTCTTTTTTTATTATATTAGTGTTATATTACATCCCTACTGTGTTATTCCTATGTATGTCTGCACTATCATGTATGTCTGCACTATGTTTGTACTTTCTTCTACACTGGAAGCTCCTGTCGTCAAGTCAAATTCCTTGTGTGTGTAAACATACTTGGTAATAAAGCTCTTCTGATTCTGATTCTGATTCTGATTCTGATAAGTTAAACTCATCTGCTAATTAAGCTATATTGCTGTCAATAGGTAAGGGCTTTATTTAATTTCAATCTCGTTTTATTCCACATATATTAACATTTATCTGCATTTACTAGGGAGCAGTCATTGGACCTGAAGGCATTGCTGGGTGGGACAAGGTCCAGGATCTGGCTGGTTACCTGGTGGGTCTTTGTGAATCTCCTTACCTCACTGACCTGCAGGTGACAGAGGCCATCCAGCTGTGGACAGCTCTCCCTGATATTGATAAACAGCGGGTCAACTATCAGCCTCAGCTGACGCATGGGTGCTTTAAGGCACCGAAGCGATCCGGAGTCACACCGGGTGTGGAGAGTGCGAAACGGTGTCTGATTGGACATCCTGGGGGCCCAGCACCAGCCGCTTGGTAGAGGCCATTTGTATGAAGCTGTGTGCTTTACACAAGTCGCCGACTGAAGGCTGGAGTTTGCACCCCCAAGTGGTCTAAAATCCTCTCGGATGCACCACAGCGCTTAACAGTCGCAGGCTGATGGATGAAACAATGATCCAGCTGTTTGAGCTAAACCAGAGGACACGCATTCAGTGGTAAGCAAGGCACATTATTTGCTTCAAATTAACTGAATACTTCTGAACATATATATATATAATACAAGTAATTTATTTTCAGGTTTCAACAGTGGCAGAAGAATCAGGAAATGAGTGTCCTCGCTCAGGGACTGACTCTAACTGACCCAATTGCTGTGGATGATACGCAGCCAGGGGCGCGGGAAGATGTTTTCGGTTGGGGGTTCTGTGTGTGTCCGTGTTGGGTGAGGTGGCAGGGGGGTGTTTGGGGGTGCTGGTTCACTTACGTCGGTGCTCGTGCTGGGGCTGGTGTTGTTTGGATGCCGATTTTGGAAAGTTTTCAAGTAGGTATAACTGCAGACCGGAGATCTCCAAAATGGGGCGTGAACTCCAAAAGTGGGCAGAACCTCCAAAATGGGGCGGGGTCTCCTCGCACAAAGACTTTCACCATTGGCTGTGGCTTCAGCCAATTGTTATTGACTTACATTTCAAAATAAAACTTTATAAATTAAACATTGTTTCTAGCATCTAAAATAAAATATGCTACATAAGTAAATATTCTTCTTGAGAGCAGAGCCCAAAGCTCGTGGCCAGTGGTGTTCGGACTGGAGTTTGAACCTCTGCTTAATGATATAAATGGGAATCACCCATGAGCTCTCCCGCGAGCCGTCCCAGCGCAGCGCAGGGGAAAGATTTCACTCTATCGCTTTGTTCCAAGCAACAGGGGCGTCCCGGGGCTCGAAATTCGCAGGGTAGGTGGGGGTAGCGACGCTGGGTGTAACTAAAAAGGTGACATTGTCCGGTGAGGTCCGGTTGGGAAGTTACGAAACAATCTCATATCGCATAATCTTATTAACTGTTTATCTCCAGAACTGCAACTTTCTTTACCACGCTATTCAGCGCCAATCCCGCCGTGCAGTCAATTTCACTGGTTAAGGTTAGGGTCAGGTGTGGGGTAGGTTTAGGGGTTAGCATCTTTTGTAGCATAGTGTAGGAAATCAACACTTTAATTGACACAACCAATAAAATCTTTAGAATCAGCTGTGGGGCGGAGTTTGCACTGAAGTGGATTGGGGGGAAAATTGCGCATGCGCGTCATGTCCCTGTCTGTCAATGGGAGGAAGCCACGCCCTATTTGGGAGGTCCTACCCCGTTTTGGAGTTCCCGCCCCCATTTGGAGATCTCCAGGCTGCAGTTATACCCTTCTCAAAGTTTTTGCTGGGATGGGCATTTTAAAAAATCTGAAATTCGCTTTTGCGCCATTATCTCCTTGTATTAAAGTTAATCTTGTTCGCATTCTGTACAGTTCATGTCTGATACCACGCGCTAGCGTCACGTGTTCATGAGGATTAGGCTAATCATCCCATATAGAAAACATCACAAGTAAAATTAATCATGTTTATAAAGATAAACATGGGTTTATTATGGCCCACTTACAATTTACATTTCAGAGATCATTACAAATAAATTATTAAATGCTAAAACTGAATAAATTTAAATGAACAAACTTGGCGTTGCATTTGCAACCATGTGAAAACAGGGGGTGCTGCAGCCCCCTCAGCACCCCTACTTCCCGCGTCCCTGTACGCAGCTTCCTCTGCTGAGGGAAAAACTGGATGAAGCGCCATCGACATCAGGCCCAAAACATCAATTTATCCTTCCGCCAATTCGAGAAGGACAGGTTCCTCTTCTGCGATCAGATCAACAGCCCGCTGCTGCCACCGGGAAGTGCACCATCACACCTGCCCCCACAGCATCAGGAGTTGTGCAGCCCATTTCATCACCACTTCACACACACAGACACACACATATATATATATATGTGTGTGTGTGTGTGTGTGTACTCATTTCAATATTTGTGTGTATTCATTTTAATAAAACATTTTACATTTGAAGTGTCTTTTGATCAGATAAATTCAATCTGATAAATCATATCAATCAAATCATATCCCACACAAAAAACACACATATTTGAAGAAACATTTTTATTCATTTTATTTAACCATAAACATAAACATGTAATATGTTTTTTTTTAATAATATACACAAAATAATAAAATATTTTTTCAGTTCTTGAATATTTATCTATATTGCAGTCCCTAATAATATAACAAACCCAGAGCACTGATATTCAGAAACACGAAAACATTGGAGGATGCGGGCATCGATCCCGCTACTTCTCGCATGCTAAGCGAGCGCTCTACCATTTGAGCTAATCCCCCTGCTGGCCTTTAGATCATACTCATGCCATATAATCCATCACGTACTTCATCCATGCTGGATTCAAACTCATTGTTCAATAACAATAAACTTTGTGATGAATAATAGCCTATAATGAATGATTTGGCAATCAAAAACAACACAGATTTTCGCGGAATAAATGTATCTGAATAAATATATTTTATTCATTTCATTTCCGGTAAGGATCAGCCAGCCAAAATAAAAGCTATAATACAATGTTTGATTTTCGAAGGTGCTGCTCATGTGAACCAGCTCATTACGTCTTCTTATTAATATTTTTGTTGCTGACAAATTTGTTTCTTCACTGTGGTAAAATCGCTCTTCAGAGCATATAATACCTCGGCATATCATAATGAAATAAAAGTATACAAAGTTTTCAGTACCTTTTTGGTTTTAGTGGGTTCCGAAGGGTTTATGTATAAAGTCATTTATAAAATGTAAGAATTTTGTTTGGAAAAGTGTCCACTTGTTTTTATGTATATGGTATTATCTAAATAAAACAAGTAATTGAATAATGGATGTTCGCTACACACAAAAATGACATTACATGGGACTAAAATAAGGAAGAAACTTTAATTCACAACTGAATTTAGTAAACCAGAAGAAAACATACCAATGCTCATAATAATAATAATTATCCACAAGTAATCCACATGAATCCAGTCTATCAATTAACATCTTGTGAAGTGGAAAGCAGTGTGTTTGTAAGAAACAAGTCCTCCATCCATAATATTGCTTTCTCAAAAAAAAATTTGTTCTAAACCTGTATGATTTTTTTCTTCTGTGGAACAGAAAAATAGTTTTAAAGGAAGTTTTGAAGTATGCTGCCCTTGCATACAATAAAAGTGGATGGAGACTCAGCTTGTCGAGCCCCAAAATGAACAAAAAAGCCACAAAAGTAGACCATAAAACTCATGCAGTGTATTCCAAGTCTTCCAATGCTTTATGCTTTGTAATTTTGGGTGAACTATCCCTTTAAGGATTAATTCATTATACATTATGTGATATATACCGGTACTTATAACACACTCTCTCTTTCTTCACAGCATTGTGCATCACAATACTCTGAGCTCCTGGAGACAACTGAGGCCCCAAAGTGAGTCCACTTTCTGTTCATTTGCCTTCCAACATCCACTTCCTTTCTGACAGCACTTAATGGTGCACTTTTATGTCTGCACGTTCACAGGAGAAAGCGAGGTGAAAAAGGGGAGGTGGTTGAGACGGTGGAAGACGTTATTGCAATGGCAAAGCTGAATTTTCAGCTTTTCATCATTACTCCAGTGGCACATGATCCTTCAGAACTCATTCTAATATGTTGATTTCTTATTATTATCAATGCTGAAATGGTTCTACTGCTTAATATTTTTGTGAAAACCGTGAGACATTTTTTGAGGATTCTTTGATAAATAGAAAGCTCAAAAGATCTGCATTTATTTAAAAATAGAAATCTTTGGCAACATTATACATGTATAGTCATGCATAGTTAATGCATCCATTGTAAATAAAAGTATACCAAAAAAATTCTCTCTTTTGAACAGTAGTGTTATATAGTTTATATAGTTTACTTGTGTCGTAACTATGATTTATGATAAAGTGACAGAAAAACAAAAGCAGGGCTCCTATGGTTCTAAAAAAAAAGCTCAAAATACCAGGGAATGCCAGAAGTGTTATTTTCAGGTATGAAAAAACATGAAAATTAATCAAATATTAAAAGGTCATGAAAAAAAAAGCATTCATATTTCTATAATCAATATAAATTTGCTCACATTCTGTATGCTTAAAATAAATCATAGTCATTAATATAAATTATTTCTTTGGCTCTTTGTGAAAGCAATCGCTATAAAAATAAACATTTTAAAAGTCCTTTTCCACAATGACGTGGAAACGTCATGAAGTGTGGAAACTCTGTAAAAGTGATGCAGCTGTTTCTTTCTTACACATAAATCTGAGTGGTTTTGTTTTCAGTGTGGACACACAAATTTCTTGTATCATGCCTGTTTATGACTGTTGGATTGTTCAGAATTTTTTTTGGAGTCAAATCTAAAGAAAATCCTTGTTGCAGGCAGTTGAGGGAGAATCTCCGTCTAGTCAACTTACAGGGAGTCACGATAATCAGATGATGACTTCTTCGCTCCCTGCCTCTCAGGCAGCGACAGGTATGAATTCACACACACTTGTTTGTACAGCGAGTCTAGCAGTGTCACAGTTTAGCATCTGAGCAGTAGAAGCGAAGTGACAAATTATGCATCATTAGCATCTTTGTGTTTTCTGTCTTTGTGTATGAGTCATGATATGGGTATCTCTTCCAGCTTAACACCTAACTCGCTCTCTCTGTGCAATGTGTGTGTGTGTGTGTGTGGGGGGATACGTCATGCCGCACTTGTGTGTGTACGCATGTGTCTCAGGTGCTCCCACACTGTCTCGTCTGCTGGAAGCTGGCCCCACCCAATTTCCCTCTCAGCTGAGCTCATTGGCCACTGCAGACTCCGCCCTCAGCGCTGCCACCTCTGCAGTGGACACCGCTGCCCCGCTCGGCACAGGTCTCTAGACTGTAGACACTGTCTTATCCTTCTCCCAACTTTAGATCATAGCTGATGTGTTAACTATTTTGTACCCTTGCTCGACTGTCTCTTGTTTGTTTGGTTTGTTGGAACACAAATGTTTGTCTAAATGCACTGTCTAAAGTGGGTTTGATATGTGTCTAACACTTTAAACAGGAGGTGATGGAGCCCCCATGGCTTCAGTGGATAATAAGGAGGCAGTTTTAGAAATGGCAAAGCTGAAATTTCAGCTTTTTATCATTACTCCAGTGTCACATGATCCTTCAGAACTCATTCTAATATGTTGATTTCTTATTATTATCAATGCTGAAATGGTTCTACTGCTTAATATTTTTGTGAAAACCGTGAGACATTTTTTGAGGATTCTTTGATGAATAGAAAGCTCAAAAGATCTGCATTTATTTAAAAATAGAAATCTTTGGCAACATTATACATGTATAGTCATGCATAGTTAACGTATCCTTTGTAAATAAAAGTATACCAAAAAAATGATCTCTTTTGAACAGTAGCGTTATATAGTTTATATAGTTTACTTGTGTCGTAACTATGATATATGATAAAGTGACAGAAAAACAAAAGCAGGGCTCCTATGGTTCTAAAAAAAACCTCAAAATACCAGGGAATGCCAAAAGTGTTATTTTCAGGTATGAAAAAACATGAAAATTAATAAAATATTTTAAAAAAAGCATTCATATTTCTATAATCAATATAAATTTGCTCACATTCTGTATGCTTAAAATAAACCATAGTCATTAATATAAATTATTTCTTTGGCTCTTTGTGAAAGCAATCGCTATAAAAATAAACATTTTAAAAGTCCTTTTCCACAATAACGTGGAAACGTCATGAAGTGTGGAAACCCTGTAAAAGTGATGCAGCTGTTTCTTTCTTACACAAATCTGAGTGGTTTTGTTTTCAGTGTGGACACACACATTTCTTGTATCATGCCTGTTTATGACTGTTGGATTGTTCAGAATTTTTTTTGGAGTCAAATCTAAAGCAATCTAAAGAAAATCTTTGTTGCAGGCAGTTGAGGGAGAATCTCCATCTAGTCAACTTACAGGGAGTCACGATAATCAGATGATGACTTCTTCGCTCCCTGCCTCTCAGGCAGCGACAGGTATGAATTCACACACACTTGTTTGTACAGCGAGTCTAGCAGTGTCACAGTTTAGCATCTGAGCAGTAGAAGCGAAGTGACAAATTATGTATCATTAGCATCTTTCTGTTTTCTGTCTTTGTGTATGAGTCATGATATGGGTATCTCTTCCAGCTTAACACCTAACTCACTCTCTCTGTGCAATGTGTGTGTGTGGGGGGATACGTCATGCCGCACTTGTGTTTGTACGCATGTGTCTCAGGTGCTCCCACACTGTCTCGTCTGCTGGAAGCTGGCCCCGCCCAATTTCCCTCTCAGCTGAGCTCATTGGCCACTGCAGACTCCGCCCTCAGCGCTGCCACCTCTGCAGTGGACACCGCTGCCCCGCTCGGCACAGGTCTCTAGACTGTAGACACTGTCTTATCCTTCTCCCAACTTTAGATCATAGCTGATGTGTTAACTATTTTGTACCCTTGCTCGACTGTCTCTTGTTTGTTTGGTTTGTTGGAACACAAATGTTTGTCTAAATGCACTGTCTAAAGTGGGTTTGATATGTGTCTAACACTTTAAACAGGAGGTGATGGAGCCCCCATGGCTTCAGTGGATAATAAGGAGGCAGTTTTAGGGGAAGAGGACCTGGTGACTGTGTCCTATATGGCAGAGGAGCTGGACTTAGAGACAGTTGGGGACATCATAGCCATTATTGAAGAGAAGGTAAATCAGACATGCACTTTTATCATGCTTTTTTAAAATTTTTATTAAATTTCTTTTCTTGATGTCCAATGTTATATTTTTAAATATACAGTATTTAATATTTCATGTTATTCAGTAAAAATACAGCAAAATTAGCAATATCGTGAAATATTATTACGATTTAAAAATGTTTTCTATTGTAATATATTTAAAAATGTAATTTATTCCTGTGATGGTAAAGCTGAATTTTCAGCAGCCATTACTTCAGTCCATGATCCATCGGAAATTATTATAATATGCTGATTTGGTGCTCAAGAAACATTTAGTATTATTATTAAAGTTAAACACAGTCGTTTTGCTTTTTTCAGGATTCTTCGATGAATAGAAAGTTCAAAAGAACAGTATTCATTGAAACAGAAATATTTTGTAACATAATAAATGTCTTTACTGTCACTTTTACTGTCAAAATGTAATGCATCCTTGCTGAATATAAGTAGTTAAAAAAATACTGACTGAACTTTTGAACTGTATGAGAAGTTATTTAAAAATGTTTCTAATAATGTTTATAGTTATAGTATTTATGTATAAGCAATTATGATTTATGTTTGAAAGAAAAGGAAATAGACACAATAGCTGCACAATAGTAGCTCAGTAGTGAGGATGAGCTAGTCTTTCAAGAACAACATTATGGATAAATGATAATTAAACAAATCATTTTTGAGTATGTAGGATTTACGAGTTTGAAAACATAAACATGTTTTCTAAATCTACTTAGAAATGTTTTCTTTGAGGTACAATATCTTACCATTTGAACACAAGGAAAACAGTATACTGAGCAGAAAGATATAAATAAAATATCAAAGTGGATCAAACTAGTTACAGAAATACACGATTATCCATTAAACCATTACTACTCAAATCTTTCCATCTGTCTGATGTTTCTTGCATAGTCCAACAACAACAAAAAAAAAATCATTTTTGTGTTGACGAAGGGTGACGAGAATGCCGAGGCACTGGATGCTGCAGCGGTGGAAGCCGCTCTGTCTCTGTGTGAGGACACGGGTCACAATCTGTCAGGTACCTGGGAGCCCGACCCCTTCAGACCCAGTGGCCCCGAGCCCTCCAGCACTTCAGAGGACTTAGATCCACATTCCCTGCATCTGTTAGAGGGGAAGCGAGAGGGTCTTGACATGTGTGGATCCAGCAGTGGGTGTGCACAGGAGTACATGACACCCTCCACCACTGTCCCCTCTGTTCCTCAAGACCCCACTCCAACAGCAGGAGCCCATTCAGACCCAGATGCAGAGCACACTGACGAGGCCCAGAATGGGTGGCCAGAATCCCTGCATGCTGTGATCAAAAGCGAGACTGATGAATGGACACGGTCTCAATCAGGTACTCCACGTTATGCGTTTACACTAGGGCAAATTAGCTGAATGGATTGACAGTGGTGAAAGTGAACATTGTACACTACTGTTCAAAAAGTTTAGGATGAGTACATTTTGTTTTTAATTAATACTTCTATTCAGGGATGTAACATTTATAATGGTACAAAAGATTTCTATTCTAAATAAAAATCTTTTGAACTTTTTATTCATCAAAGAATCCACAAAAAATCACAGTTTCCACAAAAATATGAAGCTACACAAACATTTTCAACATTAATAATAATAATAAATGTTTCTTAAGCACTAAATCAGCATATATTAGAATGATTTCTGAAGAATCATGTGACACTGAGGACCAGAGTAATGGCTGCTGAAAATTCAGCTTTTACATAAAAAAAAATATTCAAATAGAAAACATGTATTTTGAATTTTTATAATATTTCACAATACACAAATACTGTTTAAAAAAAACTATTATTGATCAAATACATGCTTGGTGCTCATAAATGATTTCTTTCAAAAACATTTAAAAAATCTTACCCCAACTTTTGAATGGTAGTGTATACTTCAGCACACCTCTTCTGTCATGAACACATTTTTAATTTCTAAATTAAAATTCATACATTTTGGGGAATAAAGTCAAAGATATATACTGTCCAAATGAAAAAAAATGGAAATGAAAAAACAAAATCAAGTTATGAAATTCTTGCAAAGAAAACCTTAGTTTGGCATAGTCTTTTATGAGTATTTCTTAGGGGGGAAAATAGTTTTGTTAAAATGTTCCAGATAAAACAGGAAATTATATCATAGACTCTCATGTGTGTCAAGGTCAATAATTTGAAAGTTTTAAGACAAGACAATGATAGTTTAGTTGGTAAAATGTCAAGTGGTGTGACCTCCCAAAAACCATATTTATAAGTAATAAATCATAATATTTATTTAAAAAAAATACCTGAAACGTGTATTTAAAACATTGCGTAAAATAACGACAAGATGTTTACATTCAAGTCATTAAATTTAAACCTTTTTTAACCCATATGAAACCAACAAGAATACGAAGAGTACATTTCTAAGAACATGAATTTGAAATTAAAATTGTAAAATATTATTCCTCTTCTTTATTTTGGACACTCTTATGTCACTGACCCCGGTTGCATGTGATAATACGTTAACTTGAACCCTAGTTTGCACGCACACCCTGGAAACACGATTTTGGCAGAAACTCACAGATGTTCCATTCTTTTCCAGATACACGGTCAGAAGATGACCCTGTGATAAAACAGCACTCAAAGGTGTGGTGATGCTGTGACTGTGTGCATACGCTAACACATAATGTACCACCCACGAGTACATATAGGCCCGGAAACCATTACCTCTGCCCTTTTTAGTATTTGTTTTTACACTCCTCGTTAACAGAAAGTGAAAGAGGAGGAGGAGGCCGTGAGTGATGCGGAGGAGGGCAGTGTGTCGGAGATGAAAGCTGGATTAGAAGGGGATGGAGTCGAGGATTGTGGGGGAGAAGAGGATGGAGACGGAGTTTATCTCTCAGAGCCAGAGGGGGAAACAGAGTTGGATCCTCCGGCCAGCGAGAGCGAGGACGGCTACAGCATGCACACGGCATCCTCTTCTGTACAGCTCCACACAACTGCAGACTCCATTCCCAGCAGCCCTGCCTCCTCACAGTTGTATGTGCCAAAACTACACATAATTGTGACCCTGGACCACAAAAGCAGTCTTAAGTCGCTGGGGTATATTTGTAGCAATAGCCAAAAATACATTGTATGGGTCAAAATGATTGATTTTTCTTTTATGCCAAAAATCATTAGGATATTAATTAAAGATCATGTTCCATGAAGATATTTTGTAAATTTCCTACTGTACATATATTAAAACTTAATTTTTGATTAGTAATATGCAATGCTAAGAACTTCATTTGGAGAACTTTAAAGGCGATTTTCTCAATATTTAGATTATCAAATAGTTGTATCTCAGCCAAATATTGTCCTATCCTAAAAAAAACATACACCAATGGAAAGCTTATTTATTCAGCTTTCAGATGATATATCAGTTTCGAAAAAATTGACCCTTATGACTGGTTTTGTGGTCCAGGGTCACAATTAAAGGGATAGTTCACCCAAAAATGAAAATTTGACGTTTATCTGCTTACCCCCAGGGCATCCAAGATGTAGGTGACTTTGTTTCTTCAGTAGAACACATTTGATGATTTTTAACTCCAACCGTTGCAGTCTGTCAGTCGTATAATGCATGGCAATGGTAACAAAATCTATGAGAGTAAAAAAAACATGCACAGACAAATCCAAATTAAACCCTGCGGCTCGTGACGACACATTGATGTCCTAAGGCACGAAACGATCGGTTTGTGCCAGAAATCGAACAGTATTTATATCATTTTTTACCTCTAATACAGCACTATGTCCAACTGTCTTTGGGCCCGCGCACGGCATCCGGTGCGTGAGGTGTGTACATGCTCTGGCGTAGTTTACGCAAGCGCCGGAAGTGATCTCTCGCGCATATATGTCACTCATTGTTTACACAGTGCACAGTCATTGTAGGTACGACGGCTAATCAAAATGGTACTTACTTGCGCTTATCCAGATTGTTCAAACCGGCTTAAAACTAAAAGATTACGTTCTCTCGTGCGAACTCAATCGGGAGTGGTGACTTTCCACGTATTCCAAACTTCTGAGCCTGCTCGCCTGAAGTTATGGTTGATTGCTCTTCGGCTGGATATCAACACATTTTTACAGGTATTTTGAAGAATGTTGATAACTAACAGTTGCTGGTAGCCATTGACTTCCATAGTAGGAAAAAAAAATACTATGAAAGTCAATGGCTACCAGCAACTGTTTGGTTATCAACATTCTTTAAAATATCTTCTTTTATGTTGAGCAGAAGAAGATTTTTTATTTTGGGGTGAAGTTAGAGCCAGTCACTTTTTTGAGAAATCACCTTTTTGTTTACTGGAGACTACTGGCAATTTTTTATATACCATAATTGTCAGATTTTATGTTCTGTTTAACATATATTTAAAAGTGATCTGGAAAAGCTACTGTAAAAATAGGGGGGGAAAAGTGACTTGCTTTAAAGTGACTTTGACTCATTGTCTTTCTGCAGGATGGGGGCACCAGGGGACGACGCTGCGCTATAGAAGCAGACTTGAAGATGAAGAAATGAGCAGCCAGTGGGTGGATTCCTTTGAAACGCTAAATGACTGAGTGATGAAGACAGCTTAGGACAATCTGACTGAACCATATCTCTAACACGCTTAAACAGCAGAGTTCATGAGGGTTTCACTGGAGCGTGGTGTTTGGGATTGGACGATTGGACTACCTGAAAACCTGTGCATATATGTCTGTGTTTATGTAATTTTGTGAGGTGTGTGTTGGGTAGTACTAAAGATTTGTTTTGTGTACGAATAGTGCCTTTATAGGTATTGGTGAATGACCGGTGTTGTGCCCAATTCTGCACCCCTGCCAGATTATGCACCCCCTCGTTGAAGTCGCTACCTGATTGCCTAATCCTAACCCCTCCCCCACACCTACTCATAAACCTACCAATACTAGGGGGTGCATAATCTGGCAGGGTGCACATTTCGGCACTACACCGGTCAAAAGGACGAAAAATTTAAATTAAAATGCCTTCTTATGTAAGAACAAGGTTACGGAAATGTTATCCTGTTTTCACTCTCTGCCATAATGCTGTATTCTTGTGTCGTTCCAAACTAAATTACTTTTTTTTTTTAAGCTTCGATTTTAAATAATGTTCACACATGTAACAGATGAGGACCAAGGACTTTCAAACTCCAAAAAAAATAAATAAATAAAAAAAAAAGCATCATAAAATAAGATAATATGACTTGTGTGCTATATTCAAAGTCTTTTGAAGCCTTATGGTAGAATGGTGTGAGGAACAGTGTAATGACAATGTAATGATAGCTGTATCGACAGATCTTTTCTTCCAGATTGTGACACATCCGAGTAAAACAGATAATCAATAATAAAAACAAAATGTAGGGCAGGATCTTGGTTCAATCCATTGGTTGTTGACAGGATGGAGACAGATGGGAATGCGAGCTTGTAGTTGATTGTAAGTAAAGGGCCAGATTTAAGCAGATGATATGATTGAAGGAGTCTGATCGAGCTCTAATTCACCGGAAGATTGGGCTGAGACATTTTTATTAAAATGATGAGATCAAAAAACTAAAAAAATCACCTATTCCTGACAATCTGTTTTTGGTCAATAATTAGTGAATTCCGCATATAAGCATACAACTTTTGAGAATCACAGACCACAGAGAAACCATGTTTGATTAATGGTTTATTTAAGCAGCACAAAAACGCACTCAATCCAAACAAAACTTCCAGCAGTTTGTGGACTGCATGGAAACAAGATCAGAATACCACCACTGGCACAAACTCTCCACGTCACATCCAACTCTCTATTTCATCCCGAATGAGTGGACGCTTACTGTAGCACTTCTGAACATCTTAGCCTTCATGCTTAAATTTGTGCTAAAGATATATTATATATAGAACATAGTGTTCAGTGACATGAGGTAAAACATTAATTGTAGTTCAAAACAGATGCTCAGTAACTGTTATTTGCCTAGTTATAATTACGGATATTAAACTGTGCCAGTAACACCTTCGAACACTAACAAGGCAGGAAGAATGAATGGATGGATGCATGCAATAACAAGAGAAGTTGAGACAAATAAAGTGCCAAAATATAAATCAAACACTGCAGATTAATAAATCCGAGGTAATGGCATTTAGCATTTCTGTCAACATTTTTACCTTCTTCACAAAAAAAGACATTGCTTAAAAACAGTTGCCCAATACCTTTAAATGTCCAAAACATACAGCACGGTAACAAAGGACCAAAAAACTAATTTAATGTACACAAGGGGCTTTTTTTTAGTTGCTACGTTCAGAGAGCTTTGAAAAGCTGTAGTGGTCTATATCCCTGTTTTTGAGAACCGTTTGTTTCCAAAAACAAAAAATTTGCTTTCTATTAAAAGTTGTTGTCAAATGTAATTCACAGCACAAATTCAGAAAAAATAAATTAAATATGTTATTAAATAAGTTAAATTCCTATTAACAATAAAGCTTAAATGCAACTAATAAACGACAAGCACTAGCTGTAATCCTGTCGGCCAGCCTGGATCTGGTGCTCCTTAATGTAAGGTAAAATATATACCAGGCGCTTGCACAAATTAACCTCACACACACGCAGTTGTGCATCGCAGCTGAATCAGATGAGACAAAAGCCATCAGACTTCACCCTATTCATGGATGAAAGGCACAAATGCTCAAGGGAAAATCAGCTTGGGTTCCTGCGATATCACATCTCTCTCTTTCTTTCTCCTTTCCAAAAAGGTGACCCACCCAAGTAAATTGAAATATATAACCAATACTAAAAGCTCTTTGATTAGGCAGACCATGCAGTCTGGGAGGGCGACGCTGCCTCAGTCTCCTCTCTGTCGTCCCATGAAGCGGTGCAGCTTGTCACAGTGATCCAACTTCATGGTCTCAGCCTTC
This sequence comes from Sinocyclocheilus grahami, assembly GCF_001515645.1. Classification (NCBI taxonomy): domain Eukaryota; kingdom Metazoa; phylum Chordata; class Actinopteri; order Cypriniformes; family Cyprinidae; genus Sinocyclocheilus; species Sinocyclocheilus grahami. The sequence goes on along the minus strand of NW_015505767.1, from coordinate 857,623 downwards.
TGCTTCAGCCGCTCGTCTCGGTACAGTTGGCCCAGATTAGCTAGATCAGATTCTGAAACAAAACAACATAGCTTTAGTAATACAGGGGTTTATATTACAGAGTCATAACCTAATGGATGAGAAGACATCTTACTCTGTTGCTTCTCTTTCCAGCAGCTGCTCTGTAGATGGTCAATATAGTCGCTCTCAATAGTCTTCTCCAGCTCTTCCAGGGCAGCACCGCGGTATTCGTTCTCAAAACCCTTATCCACATAGTATGGCACACCCATGTGCTGGGTTTCTCTGGACACCACCAACCCCATGGACCTGTGAGACAGAGTATATGTCAGTGCCCGGTTGCATAAAGCACCTTAAGTATGTGACTTAAGGCATGATTTCCCCTTACCTAAGGGAATGATTTAAGGGTGTTGCATATAATCCCTTAAACACGTCCCTTAGCAAAGGGAAACCGTTAAGTGTTTCACGACAGCGGCCCAGGTTTTGCCATTAAAAAAAATCGACTGCTGCCACAGTCACGTCATTTGTTAATGCAACATGGATAAGGAAAACAAAAAAAGAAAACCAAATATGAAAGAGAAGGACCAGACGAGACGGAAACTCAAACTGATAATTCACTCAAATGTGAACATTAAAGCGCTATACACTCATGCAGTGTGTGTTTCATTCATACTCGAAGCCCGAGGGCACTCTCGCGCTGAAAGTCCAAACCGGATTCATAGAAGTAGCCTATCTAATAAGCTGAACTAAAAGCAGAACCGTAAACACAATAAACTCACGATTGCAACAATATATGGTTTATGTGTGTTTTTCAAGTCATCTCTAGGTAATATGTAGGAAAATACAGGAATAAAATATTATGGAATATAAATTTGCTCTCTCGTGTGACACACTCACGTTTGAGCTAATTAACGTTATGTGCCGTATGTAATTTGATCAATGTTTATATGTGAATAAATGCATAAATTAAAATCTGTTTAACACAAAGCAGCCGATCATGACTTGTAGAAGACTTTTGTGTAACACCTAAAGGGATAGTTCACCCAAAAATGAAAATTCTGTCATAATTTAC
>NW_015505767.1:854965-855629 GCF_001515645.1 Sinocyclocheilus grahami | reverse complement strand
AGTCAATGACATGACTGTCATAATAAAAATACATTAAAAATGCTATTCATACATAGGTCAACTTGAATATACCTACGATGAACAAGTTTTTACATTTCTGAACAAAAATGTATTTCTGTTCTTATAGCAAAGAATAATGCCTCACTAAAAGGATCAAATAGAATTTAAAACTTTGAATATTTGTATTATTTCTTACAATTTGTTTTCTTAAACTGCCTTACTGCTTATTAATATTTGAAAAACTTCTGTCTGCTAAATGAGCCAACAAGAAATTATATCATGCAAATGACCTCATAACACCACATAACATTCAATGTCCCAACTACAAAATATATCTAAAAAGCATTTAGGAAAATAATGATTAAGATGTGTACACTTACATTTATTCAAGATGTAAGAACAATATGTTATTATTAGGACTGGGCAAGTTAACGCAATAATTAATGCAGCAGACAATTATTTTATCGCGCATTAACGCAGTTATTGTTGTGTTTATTACTATGTCCTACTTTGTTGTGCTGTAGACTACAAAGTTATTGCAATTTAAAAGTCGTTATGAACGACAGGGATAAAAGATTTGTATCCGTGTATAGTCGTCTAAAATTCATCCTCAATTATCTATCTATATTTCACATACCATTTCTGGCCTCCTGGCAAGGATATA
>NW_015505767.1:854551-854851 GCF_001515645.1 Sinocyclocheilus grahami | reverse complement strand
TTCTGGCCTCCTGGCAAGGATATAGTGATGTGAAATACGATCGGGTGTCTGCGCAGGGTGTTTATTTTGAAATTGATTTTTGGACTTATTTTGCATCTACTGTGCGGCTTGGACGCGGCATCCGTCAAAAACAGGTGAATGTTCTTAGGATCGCAACGAATGACGGCACGTATGAGCCTCCCTCAAGACGCACGATCACAAGAAGAATAAACGAGTTGTATGAAAAAGAGATTTTAATTTGATTTGTTTACATTCATGTTTAAGTTGAGATTTACAAGAAATATTTTAACTGCTACTATG
>NW_015505767.1:849254-850341 GCF_001515645.1 Sinocyclocheilus grahami | reverse complement strand
TTAACATATATGCAAAAATGAATTGCATTTAACATTAAAAAAAAAAGAACAAATATCTGCCAATAGCTGCAAAATGAACTTTTTTTTTTAAAGGTTAATCCAGGTTTCATACCCCAGCTATTTGTTCTTGTTCCATAAACTCATTTAATTTTGTTCAATTTCTCAAAACGATACTTCAAATCTTTATTTCACATCACAAGTATAATAAGAATATTTAGATACTTGTATTGTAATCTATGCAACATTTCATGCCACAACTTGAATTTAAGACATTCTGCTCTAGTCTAAAACCTTTTTAAGGCCTTAATTTGTGGAAAGGCAAATTAAGAGTTAAGACCCTCAGAAATGTTAAAAAACAAATTTTTTTGGGGTCCCACTGATTTCTACTGTATTTTTGTCCAGACAATGGAAGTCAGTGGTTACTAACATTCTTCAAAATATCTTCTTTTGTGATCAGTCTCCACAGCTTTCCACAGAGACCGAAATCCACCGCTGACCTGAGGACAGATTACATAACGCACAACATCCAGACGCTGCACTTTCTATTTCAGCGCACCGACCAAACACGCCTGATTAGTCAATCAAACCACAACAGCATGATACAAACCTCTGGCCCGGGTGCTCGGGTAGATCTTCTGCGCCTCGTACAGTAGCTGCAAGGCTTTCTCTTTGCGTCCGGACCGCAAACACAGCTTGGCTTTTTCTATCAGCCTGTCAGACTCCTCTCTGTCCATCTTAAACTGTGCCATTTCAAGCAACGACACCGCAAACCTGCATGAAATGACTACAATGGACGAACAGAAGCAAAATAATCAAAACAAAGCGTGTTTGAGTGTAAAAACGACTCGCGATGTTGTTGACATGAAGCTAAATCTAGTGCGTTATGCTAATGCGACCACAACAATTTAACTTCCGACGTTAGACATCTTCCGCTCTCTTAACGGACACCGCGACTTAGTCGGATATGAATTTATTATCAAAACAATTCATGTTTGACCCTCTATATTAGATTTGGCTTCGTCATTGTAAAATGTGCGAGAAAGACAGAAATGCAATACTGCTTGCCATCCATCGCTAAACGGAAGCG
>NW_015505767.1:846536-847231 GCF_001515645.1 Sinocyclocheilus grahami | reverse complement strand
TATATATATATATACTGAATGTCGGCTGTTAAGGGATGCACATCATTTTCAAGATGAAAGCGCTGCCTGTCGCCCTCTTGTGGCTGTGACAAGGAATAGGACAATTCAAAACTCTAGTATTATACTTATGAACATTGTTAGAAATGTGAATCTCACAAACTATAAGGATTGGATCCTCCAACATCATATCTTGAGCACATTCTGACAAGAGCCAACTATGCCATGAAGGTAGCTCAACAGCATTTTTCATTAATATCAGGTCAGATCAAGTTGAACACGTGTTTTAATATTCAAATTAAATCACACAATTATATAGCAATGGTTTGATACTGTTGCATGGTGCCTTTTAAGTTTTCACTATTTCAAGAATTGTTGAACTGGTCCAGAAAGCTAAATGATCAAATCTGCAAACAAATGATGCTAGAGATTTTTCTCAGAACTATCTTGCAATACATTTTTATCAACCAGTGAATATGTAAAGTCAAGATCACAAGATCAAATTTGTTCAAATTAAATTTCTGGTCAATGCAGCTGGGGTTACACGTTATTATATTACAGTGTAATAATAATGATAATAATAATAGTAATAATAATAAGATGATGATGAACAACAACAAGACGAAGAAGAAGAGGAAGATAAAGAGGTTTCTGGTGGTTTGCCTCTTTCTTCTGTTGTTTGTCTCGTCCCAAATCCA
>NW_015505767.1:839313-845355 GCF_001515645.1 Sinocyclocheilus grahami | reverse complement strand
TGGCCTCTTCAGTGAGGGGATGGCCCGTCATTTCATGCAGCAGGTTATCGACGCTGCTGCTGTGTGCTGTTCCCGGGGGGTCCTCCATCGCGACATCAAGATGCCAAACCTCCTGGTCATCACAGAGACCCTGGAGGTCAAGCTGATTGATTTCGGCTATGGGTACCTCCTGAAAAGCACATCATACAAAACCTACAGTGATAAGTATTATTTTTCAAACATGTACTTTGGGACTTAAACTCTAGTGACCAGTGACTCCATACCTTAATCAGACGAGATATGAACTAATAATGAACTAACAACATTCTCAGAAGAATAAAAGCCAGTCATCATTTTTTTTTATTGACTATTATTAAATGCCGTCAGAGTAAAGTGAGAAAACATGCAGTGGCAAAGCAAACTTAACATTTAACAAACTCTTTCCTCCAGGGACAGCGAGGTACTGCCCTGTTGAATATTTTGAGAAGGGCGAGTACCATGGGAAACAGGCAACGGTGTGATCACTGGGAGTGCTCCTGTTCCGCATGATCACCAGCCTTTTCCCCAAAAGCAGCGATATCAGTTTGATGGACACTGATATGTGGTTCCAGCCAGGCTTCCCTGATGGTGAGATCTTCATTTCAGCTATTTTTAATGAGACAAAACGGCTTTATAAAAGATGTCCTTATGGATAATGCAGGAATCTTTCTCAGTTTTACAGCTTAGAAAGCGAGTGTAACGTTGAAGGTAATAATCAGACATCTCTCCATCTTTCTGCACAGAATGCTGCTGTTTTATCCGAGGTTGTCTGAAGAGCGACCAAGAGCAGAGGCTTCATCTGGAGGATATGCTCTTCCATGACTGGTTTAAGGTACCTAGTCAAAGACAAGCTAAAATGATTTTGAAGACATTCATATATTTTTTTGGCTTTTTGGTGGTTTAGTTTGATAATCTGAATTTGAACATTAGCTTCCATATTTTACCTTTCAATACCTGCAGCAATTCATATAGTCAATACTCATACACTGCATAAATAACAAGTTGTATGTTTATACCTTATGAAATATTTTTTTGTCTAATTTGTAATTGTGTTTCAGGTCCCCCTGTAAGACATGGAGGACAGGGTCAGCCTTGCGTCTGGCAGACTGACACGAGTGACCCCTCCATCCCTCCAGCCTTAGTGTCTTGCGGGGCTGGCAGGCCTTGGTTGCGTCTGGCGCCTTGGCTTGATGCAGTAGTTTTAGCATCTTGCGATACTCGCCTACGGATGTGTATTGCCAATAGTTTTAGTTTTTAGTTAAAGGGGTCATATGATATGATATACATTTTTCCTTTCTCTTTGGATTGTAACAAGCTCTTGGTGCATAAAGAAGATCTGTAAAGTTGCAAAGACTAAAGTCTAAAATCCAAAGAGATATTCTTTATAAAAGTTAAGAGTCAGCCACACCTACCTAAAACGGCTCGTTCTAACACGCCCCCACATATCTACATCACTATGTGGGAAGATTTGCTTAACGCCGCCCAAATGTTCATGCAAAAAAGAAGGCGTAACTTTTATTCTCGCTGTACTATTGTTGCCGCCGCCGCCATGTCGTGAAGGCACTGTGTGTTTCGTTTTGAAAGCGAAACTACTTTGTTTGGCCTTCCAAAAGAGGATGATATCATGCCTGGAGCTGATCCGTGCTGGTCGGTGAGGAAATACAACAACTTCACGCTGTGGATCGCCAGATCGGCTTTCACTATGTACAGTGCAAGTCCAGCCCGGGGTCGTCACATGTGGTTGCCACAAGCCCTCCGGACGCTCCTTCATTGAATCCGCCGGCCGCGCCGTTCTCAAGCCCACCGCCTCTGCTCACTCTAGCCCCTGGCCTCTCCTCACTCTAGGCCGCCGCCGCACACTCTAGGCCACCGTGTGTGACGCTGTGTTTCGTTGTGAAAGCGAGTTTTTTGGGCAGTGTAAAGTAAGGCTTGTTGTTTGTCATTTCTCCGATCACAAATGCAGACATGGTTTTATGTTTACGCGGCGCGATGCAACAGTATCAGTCATTATAATCCATAATTATGTCCCCACTGGATGCAACGAATGCCTCGTTTATAATGGGTTTTCATGTTTTTGAATCATCGCTCCGGCCTGACAGGGCATCATAACAGTATGGTAGGGGCGTAACATTTCCGTCACACGCTTGAGGTATTCGGCCAATCATAACGCACTGGATAGCTAGCCAATCAGAGCACACCTTGCTTTTCAGACCGATGAGCTTTGTAAAAATCGACGCGTTTCAGAAAGGCGGGGCATAGAGGAGAAACAATAATGTACAGTATGTGGAAAATTATGTTTTTTGAACCTTAAACCGCATAAACACATTTCATTACACCAAATACACAAAATAATGAAATTTTTAGCAACATCATATGACCCCTTTAAGTTAAGTACTGCCCCATCCAATCATATTTCTAAAAATGGAGTCACCTAGAGCTTCCCATAGCTCCCTGTCAAGCCTTTCCCACAAGTTCCTGGCATTGCCGCTCTAGAGGTTCCTGCCATTCACATGGCAACAGAGCTCACTTTCTCAGTCTCCTTGGGCCCAGAGATCCTGTCAGGGGCACTGCAGAAATCCTTGAGAAGGCCACTGTCACTGCTGCTCCAAAACCTGCTGAGGTCCCACAGAGGTCCCTGACGTAAAAGCTCCAGAACACCATTTTTATAGCATTGCTAGTCCAAAAGGTCCTTCACACTGCTGCTCTAAAGGTTCCTGCAACTGGGTGCCAAAGTCAGGGATGCTTCAGAAATCACTGTAAAGGCCTCCATGAGGGTTCTTGACGCAGAACCTGCTGAGGTCAGAGAGAACCCAATCAAAGGCACAACAGAGGTTACTTGACTCGGTACCTTTTCAGAGCTACCCTGGTCGCAGAGCTTCTTGTCCCGGCCTGAAGGTTTCTGCTGCTGCAACCCCAGAACCTGCAATGGTTTCAGAGCTCATAACAGCTACAGTTGCAAAGCTTCCCATCATGTGTGCCACGAAGTTTCCTCTCATGATGGTGTTAAGATTCATGCCACGGCTGCCAAAGAAATTCCAGCCAAGGCCGCCTCAATCTTTCTTTTCATAGCCTCAGTTAGAGCTTATGTCTAAAGCTGCTCCAGTCCCAGCACCTTTCTCAACCTCCCTGGTCCCAGAGGTTCTTGCTAAAGCTGCTCTGGCCCTAGAGGTTTCTGTCTTGACTGCATCAGAGGATCCTTTCACGGCCCCAGTGTTTCCTGTCACTGGTGTGATTCCTCCATTAATATATTACACCTGTGTGCCACATTAAAACACAATGTTTGTGAAAATAAACACAAAATGTGCTGTTTTATCAGGAAAACAATATGGTCTGGACATTAATCTGGTTTACATTTATCACTTTACCAGTCAAGAGTGTGTTAATGTGAGTAATAACCTCAGGTAAGTACAGAAGGTCAGATATGCTGTATATAAATGTGTATTCAGCCATCTCCAAGCTTTTCTAATGCATGATGGAAATACCAATATTTCAAGAACTATAAGGTATAATGTACAGCAGTGGTTTGCAGTTCTGGACTCACAGCACATTTTGTATGTCTCTCTTTGTTTAGGGAGCTCTCATCAAATCAGTTGATGATCTGAATCAGATGTGTAGACCAGAATTGAAAACCACTAACGTACAGTCTTTACCTCAAAATAAAAGTCTGACAGGATCATCAGGAGAATGGCACAAAACAAATATATTATCATGTCAAATGTGGCCTATACAGGAACACCCACACACATTTGTGTAGTTGGACTTTTGACTCAAATCCTTACATTCCGTATCTCACTTTACAAATAGATTACATTACACATTACATTACACAAGAATATGAACACAAAAGTGACATTTTATTTATCAATGAAGGATGTGTCATGTTTAATATACAAACCCAATTCCAAAAAAGTTGGGACACTGTACAAATTGTGAGTAAAAAAGGAATGGAATAATTTACAAATCTCATAAACTTATATTTTATTCACAATAGAATATAGATAACATATCAAATGTTGAAAGTGAGACATTTTGAAATGTCATGCCAAATATTGGCTCATTTTGGATTTCATGAGAGCTACACATTCCAAAAAAGTTGGGACAGGTAGCAATAAGAGGCCGGAAAAGTTAAATGTACATATAAGGAACAGCTGGAGGACCAATTTGCAACTTATTAGGTCAATTGGCAACATGATTGGGTATAAAAAGAGCCTCTCAGAGTAGCAGTGTCTCTCAGAAGTCAAGATGGGCAGAGGATCACCAATTCCCCCAATGCTGCGGCGTATAGTGCTCTATGTCATCTATGTTGTATTCTGAATAAAATATTGAAATTTGAAACTTCCACATCATTGCATTCTGTTTTTATTCACAATTTGTACAGTGTCCCAACTGTTTTGGAATCGGGTTTGTACGAGAGCATGTCTGATATAGGGATCGTTTTATATGCAGTGCACCAATGTAGGCCATAAGCATGATGTGTGATCTGTGCACTGACCATCTGATAGAGGCACATTAATTCACATTCATTGAACATTATAAATAGTGTATGCAGCCTCCAATCTCATGCACTATGAACTAAGTGAAATCACAGTCCGTCATTGATGCCAAGCAAGTCTCTGGTAAATTATTGGTCCTCATTGTCCAGTATAGTGCTGTGAACTGAAGACATCTGGGGAGAATCTGTATCTGCACAGAAGAGAAGTGAATATATATTAGAATAACATAAAATGGGATCCTATTATTTCGGTATCACGAACACACTAAGGAAGGCAAGTACTTACTGTTTTCTGTGTTTATTGTCCTCACAGAGACAAGAGTGACAAGAGTATTGTTCTCACAGTTGCTGGTCATGTTGCTTGATCAAAAATTGATAATTTTCAACAGATCTGTTGTCTAAATATAGTACATAATATTATATAACATTTTAGTAAATGTTTTCAATTTGTTTGAAATTTCTTATTTTATTTATTTATTGAAATGTCCCATTAGTACAGTATATTGACATCACTAACTTGTAGTTTAATGCTTGTTTAATTTTCATATTTCATTTTTTCTTATTATATTATTTTATACTTGATTTTATTATATTATATTGTATATATTATATATATAAAACAGACAATGATGATGACCACACATGCACAATCAAGTCCTCCTCACCTGTCAGATACCACAGAATCACAGCTTTTAATACCTATACATAAAAAAAAAATTATATTGCATACTTAAAAAGTAATCTTGAAACTGACAGAATTAGAGAGAAACCCACCCTCATGCTGTTTGGTGTCTCTACACCGTCCCCTGAGGTTGATAGCAGTCACCAAGACCACCATGACAACAATTAAAATTAGTATAAGACTCATCACACCTGTAATTGCAGACAGGAAATATTTTAGCACCAGAAATAATGGGTATCATGAGATTTTATCAGTATAAAACCTACCAAAGGCGAGCAAAGTGAGGCCGCTGTCTGGTGCCTGTGAAGGTGTTGGCGTCCCCTCAGACAGGCTGATGTTTGAATTAGCTGTGTTTGGAAGTACGGAAACACCCACTGCACATGGAGCAAACATATGAAATAGTGTTTTGATGTAGTTTTAAATGATAAATGCTTGACTGTACTACACAGCATGACCAATTCTTCAACATACATCTTAAATACTCAAAATTATCTTCAAATGCGATTTTTTCATACATTTGAGATATACAAATATACAAACTCATCTACATCTTGGATGGCGCGAGTGTGAGTATATTTCAGCAAATTTTCATTTTTGGGTGAGCTATTCTTTTACCAGCAGTTATTAAAGGGGTCATATGATGCTTTTTTAAAGATCATTATTTTGTGTATTTGGTGTAACAGAATATGTTGACATGCTTTAATGTTCAAAAAACACATTATTTTTCAAATACTGTACATTATTGTAGGTCCTCTATGCCCCGCCTCTCTCAAACGCTTCCAACAAGCGCAGTCTGCTCTGATTGGCCAGCTGACCCAGTGCATTGTGATTGGCCGAACACCACAAGCAC
>NW_015505767.1:838745-839010 GCF_001515645.1 Sinocyclocheilus grahami | reverse complement strand
CTTCAGGGATCTTATCTATGCACAATCAGCTTGTAACACTCCAAAGAGAAAGGAAAACATGAAATCGCATCATATGACCCCTTTGATAATTACTACCTGATGTGTTATGTGAAGAGAGGCCAGATCCATCAGTACTGCCTGAGCAAACAATGGCACAGGTTACATTACTGTCATCCGCTTCCACTGATTTTGATCCCCAAAACTCAGCTATATCTTGTCTATTTACATTTGTAATAATACTTACTGTTCATATTTTGGCAAATAA
>NW_015505767.1:830813-838584 GCF_001515645.1 Sinocyclocheilus grahami | reverse complement strand
TTTCGGAAGGCCAAATAAAGTGCTTTTGCTTTCGCCTAGAAACACACAGCGTCTCCCTGACATGACTGCTTCAACACTAACTGCGGTTACTGAAACGACGCCTTCTTTCTTTGCGTGCACATTTGGGCTGCATTATGCAAATATTTCCACATAGTGAGGTAGATATGTGGGGGCGTGTTAGAATAAGCCGTTTTAGGGGGGCGTGGCAGAGTCTTAACCAGAAGGAGGAGGTAAAACCTGTTATTTTGGCTGCTGGGGATGAGGTGGAATTTAGAGTTGTGTCAGTGTAGGATTTTGGTGTTGTTAACTTGGAGCTGGTAATGATGGACTGTCCTGTAATACACAATTTTACAACTTTAATAAAATGTATTGTGTTAACCTCACAGTTCTCAGAATGAATTTCACTTAGTAGACAAGCAAGATAAGCCATCAACTTGCAGTCAAAATAATGAAATTGCAGTCTTCTCCAAATACACTCCTACACAATACTATATATATTGAATATTATAATTTAAGGAATAGTTCACCCAAAAATGAAAATGTACTCACCCTTAAGCCATAAAAGATGAAGATGAGTGTGTTTCTTCATCAAAACAGATTTGGAGAAATTTAGCATTACATCACTTGCTCACCAATGGATCCTCTGCAGTGAATGGGTGCCGTCAGAATGAAAATTCAAACAGCTGTTAAAAAACATCACAATAATCCACAAGGAATACACAAGACGCCAATCCATCAATTAACATCTTGTTGTGATGCAAAAAGCTGTGTGTTTTTAAGAAACAAATCCATTATTAAGGCGTTTTAACTTTAAATCATTGCTTCTGGCCAAAATGCCAGTCTGTAGTCCATAATAATGCTCCCTCCAGTGAAAAAGTCGATCCCGTGTTATCCTCTCACATAAAGATCAACAGACATATTTGTTTAGAAATGTTTTGGACTGTTTTCACTTGCAAATGGTGCTAGATTGGGCATGTTTCTCTCCTGATTCAGAAGAGACAACTTGTTTACTGGAGAAAGAAATATTATGAATAGAGGACTCATATTTTAGCTGGAAACACAGCTGACTTTTTTTAATTACAAATACACAGCTTTTCAGTTCATGTGGATTACTTGTGGATTATTGTAATGTTTTTTATCAGTTGTTTGGACGCTCATTCTGACGGCACCCATTCACTGCAGAGGATCCATTGTAATTAATATCTGATGTGCTATGTGAAGAGATGATCCATTAGTACTGTTAAACAGAGGTACAGTCCACATGACTGTATATTTACATCAACTGAATTTATATTTGTGCCTTACCTGTGTGGCTAGAAGATACAGGAGCTGTGGTTATGCTCACAGTTTTTGAGGTGTGGCTGGTCATGCCATTCTCATATTGAGATGAAAAAGTAGAAGTCATTGTTTTTTCAGTTTGGACTTCTGAAATAAAAAAAGAGATATATTTACATTAAGATTAACTGTAATTGTTTTTTCTTCACAGATTAAATAAAAACTTTTTTATTTATACATTTTACTACTATACATGCTGAAGGAAGAATGACATTTTGTGGTTCATGTCTATTTGTGCAAATAAAGTTACACCGTCACAGATACATTTAAGAAAACATGTTGGACATTTACCTATTAATATGATCTAAACAATGGCAAAATGAAGGTTACCAATTGTTCAAAACATCTTTGATATGGGAAATTTTTGTTAAGATATGAGAATTATACACAATTTAATAGAAATACTCACCTGTTCTTGAATAAACAGACCATGGAGATGTAGCATTTGTGTTTGGAGGTAACATAGTTTGTATGCTTGTGTCATTTCCTGTGCAAGTTGCACAGAGAATATACATTTCATAAAAACAAAACTGCATACAAAAAAAAAAGCCTTTTTGGGGCCACCATACGTAGTCAGTGACTTTTGCAATTTAAGCCAGAAAACATTTTAAAACTTTGATCACTAGCAATAACCCCCCAGTTCCCCATTTACTATTATATACTTTTCCCATTTTCCCTTTCTTTTTACTATATACTAATATATAAAATTGGCTTCTGATTGACTTACCTGCTGAGATTATGGATGAAGATGCAAACAGGGGAATGATAAGAAAAAAGAGCTGCTCCATGTCTCAATCCAAATACGTTTTACTCTCCTCCACTTACACAGGACAGGTCGTATATATCCCAGATATCAGGAAATAATTACAATAATTAAATGTGTAAAAAAAAACAAAGCAGAAAAACTATGGAAATGTTCTTGAGCGAGTAAATTTGGTTGAAGCATTAACCAGTATGTCCAATTTTGTTTCCTGTTTTGTATAATAGTAACACATGAGGGAGTGCACATAGTATTACAAAGTCCCGCTGAGAAGCATGTGTTTGGGTGTGTGTCAGTGGGCACCGAGCTCTGGTTTGAGGGAGAAGTAGCTGCGGCCCCCTGAGCTTCCTGTGGAAGAATAGCAGGAAACAGGTGGGATGCCCTCATGGAAAAAAGCCCTCACTGACTAAGCCTTTGAAACTAAGAAGTTTCTAAAAAAAAAAGAAACTCATACAAACTGTGGTCTTTGCATTTCTAAACATTAATGTTATGTTAAAAATGACATTTTCATCCTTGATTATTAATTAAGCATCTGTTGAATAATCATTTTGCTTTTTTTGAGAGAAAAAACCCCCCCTTTTTTTCCAACCAATGTTTTCAGTCCATCATTGAAAGGGGAAAGACAGATTAGTTCATGCATATTTTATTCAAGAGTAAAAAAAGTGATTTGTCCCATAGGGCATGCTTACAATATGTGTTTTCATTTAGGAAGTCAATGTTTTTTATCAGTTGTTTGGACGCTCATTCTGACGGCACCCATTCACTGCAGAGGATCCATTGTAATTAATATCTGATGTGCTATGTGAAGAGATGATCCATTAGTACTGTTAAACAGAGGTACAGTCCACATGACTGTATATTTACATCAACTGAATTTATATTTGTGCCTTACCTGTGTGGCTAGAAGATACAGGAGCTGTGGTTATGCTCACAGTTTTTGAGGTGTGGCTGGTCATGCCATTCTCATATTGAGATGAAAAAGTAGAAGTCATTGTTTTTTCAGTTTGGACTTCTGAAATAAAAAAAGAGATATATTTACATTAAGATTAACTGTAATTGTTTTTTCTTCACAGATTAAATAAAAACTTTTTTATTTATACATTTTACTACTATACATGCTGAAGGAAGAATGACATTTTGTGGTTCATGTCTATTTGTGCAAATAAAGTTACACCGTCACAGATACATTTAAGAAAACATGTTGGACATTTACCTATTAATATGATCTAAACAATGGCAAAATGAAGGTTACCAATTGTTCAAAACATCTTTGATATGGGAAATTTTTGTTAAGATATGAGAATTATACACAATTTAATAGAAATACTCACCTGTTCTTGAATAAACAGACCATGGAGATGTAGCATTTGTGTTTGGAGGTAACATAGTTTGTATGCTTGTGTCATTTCCTGTGCAAGTTGCACAGAGAATATACATTTCATAAAAACAAAACTGCATACAAAAAAAAAAGCCTTTTTGGGGCCACCATACGTAGTCAGTGACTTTTGCAATTTAAGCCAGAAAACATTTTAAAACTTTGATCACTAGCAATAACCCCCCAGTTCCCCATTTACTATTATATACTTTTCCCATTTTCCCTTTCTTTTTACTATATACTAATATATAAAATTGGCTTCTGATTGACTTACCTGCTGAGATTATGGATGAAGATGCAAACAGGGGAATGATAAGAAAAATGAGCTGCTCCATGTCTCAATCCAAATACGTTTTACTCTCCTCCACTTACACAGGACAGGTCGTATATATCCCAGATATCAGGAAATAATTACAATAATTAAATGTGTAAAAAAAAACAAAGCAGAAAAACTATGGAAATGTTCTTGAGCGAGTAAATTTGGTTGAAGCATTAACCAGTATGTCCAATTTTGTTTCCTGTTTTGTATAATAGTAACACATGAGGGAGTGCACATAGTATTACAAAGTCCCGCTGAGAAGCATGTGTTTGGGTGTGTGTCAGTGGGCACCGAGCTCTGGTTTGAGGGAGAAGTAGCTGCGGCCCCCTGAGCTTCCTGTGGAAGAATAGCAGGAAACAGGTGGGATGCCCTCATGGAAAAAAGCCCTCACTGACTAAGCCTTTGAAACTAAGAAGTTTCTAAAAAAAAAAGAAACTCATACAAACTGTGGTCTTTGCATTTCTAAACATTAATGTTATGTTAAAAATGACATTTTCATTCTTGATTATTAATTAAGCATCTGTTGAATAATCATTTTGCTTTTTTTGAGAGAAAACCCCCCCCCTTTTTTCCAACCAATGTTTTCAGTCCATCATTGAAAGGGGAAAGACAGATTAGTTCATGCATATTTTATTCAAGAGTAAAAAAAGTGATTTGTCCCATAGGGCATGCTTACAATATGTGTTTTCATTTAGGAAGTCAAATGCGAAAACTTAGTTCCAGAGAAAATTACAAGAAAAATAGTCACAAATCCATAAAATTCCTTCTTTGAAATGAACCACGTCTGTACCAAACAAGGATCAGAAAACAGTGGAAATGAAAGAACCGTAAGCTTAATTGTAAGAATAATAAGAAGATCATCAAGAATCATAATGATAATATAGTTTTCCTCTTCAAAGTGAGACACTGAATTTTCCTCGTGTCCAATTAGTTTACATTTGAACCATGCGATCATGCTTTGGCAGCCTGAATGTTGCTTTTCACTGAGTAATATGTTCATTCACACTACTGAACAACTTCTGTACACCAACTGAACAGAGAGAACGAAAGAACTAAAGATGACGAAAAAACATCTCGGAAAGAGCGTCAGTGCCTGTACAGCGAAACTACAAAAATAAAATCAACGATAATAAAATGATATTGATGGAAAAAAGAAAAGAAATTAAATAAAAGATTACAAAATCATATCTATTTATAGAGATATAAAAACAAACTAGACCTTTACAAATATAATTTGAAGGGAAATAATTCAAGTCTACTATATTGAAACACATCACAATTATAATTTCACATATCAATAAGGAACTTAATTGCATGCACTGATGCGTTCAGTACCATAGATGCTGTTAAAAATCATTGTCCTCGACCCTTGTTAATAATCATATTTAAATATATTTATATATATTTATATAATATTTATTTGACTTGCGAAATGTACTATGTGCATTCTCTCTTGAAATACAGGCAAGTGAGAAACAATCAGGAAGGTTGCGCCAAAGGTTGAGCTTGAGCTTCAACTGCGGTTTTCCTCCATCCGAACGGTTGCTTTGATCGAGAGTCTACGGCGGACAAGCAGCACTGCTCTCCTCCTCTACTGCTTCATGACATCTTACCAAAAACCAAATCAAGAAATAAAACCCCCCCAGGTAAGATTGCATCGTAAGTAATAAAATGTACAGGATTTGTTGTTAAATGTCCTTTCTTACAAACATTTTTCGTTTTTTTGTCATTTCAAATTTGTATATTTATTAATACTAGTAGCAAAACATTGTCAACAGTGAGATCATTTCGTTATGAGATGGGATCATGAAGAAAAACTCAGAATCAAAAAAGGAAAAAAAGTGTGCATGGAACCGGTATGGGCTCATCACCCGCACCGACGAGACGAACTGGATGGATCAGGCTTAAGAGAGAGTTCCCAAACCCCGCCCACTTGGCATGTGGGTGGAGTCAGAAAGGAACTAAGACCGCCCTCTCTCTGATAAAGACACTTTCAGCCCTTCACAGGCAAACCCCCCCCCCCACCCCTCCTTCCCATTCGACACTCCCAAAAAAAGGCAGAAACTTGCCATCGGCAAGGTATCCGCTTCGAAAATTGCAAGCGGCAAACTGACAGCAAGAAAACATCCTGCCTCTTTTCAGTGAAACATTAAAGATAGTTTGGTTCTCTAATTGGACATTGGAGAAGGGAGGGATGTGTAGGTGATGTCATTGGGTGTTTTTGGAAGCAGGAGGCCTTAAATCACGGGTTTGGCGTTGTCATGCCATGCGTCGTGGCGGTGGCATGGACTCAGGTGCAGGTGAGTGGACAGCCGTTTCATCACTGGATGTTACTGTTGTCTTCGGTGCCGTTGGTCTCAGACATGTTCATCTTGCCCATGGAGTGGCCCACGTGGTTGACTCCATCCTTGCGGGGTGGCATGCGCTCGTTGATGCGGTCCAGACCTTTAGCCTCTGCAAAGCTGTTGATCTTGTGCTGTGGAGAGAAGCCACGGATGGCTGCGGAGAGACGGGAAAAGTCCACAATGAACAACTAGACGCTTAGTTCTCATCAGTGTCCTGTAACTACATTTATAATAACGTCATGGCATGAGGCCTGTAATTTCTCATTATTAGAATCTAAACTTATAACATATATACTGTGTGTGTATATATATATATATATATATATATTTAAAAAATTTAATAAAAAAAGAATCCTTTTATTCTGCATGTATTACAATTCCCACAAAACTATTAAGCAGCACAAGTGTTTTGAACATTGATATGTAATGTAATAAGAAATGTTTCTTGAGCACCAAATCAGCTTATTTGAATGATTTCTGAAGGATCATGTGATGCTAAAGACTGCAGTAATGGCTGCTGAAAATCAAGCATTGCCGTCACAGAAATAAATGACATTTTAAAATACATTTATTTAGAAAACAGCTATTTTAAATTGTAATTATATTTCACAATATTACTGTTTTTATCATATTTTTGATCAAACTAATGCATCCATGGTGAGCATAAGAGACTTCTTTAAAAAAAAAAAACATTTTAAAACATCTTACCGCCCCAAACTTTTAAACGGTAGCTTGATTATTCAAAAAATTATATATGGAGGGCTAATACAATACAATTAAATTAATTATCAATTTATTAAACAATAAAAATGTAAACTGATAAATTACTTATCAAAATGACGAGTAAATAGACATTAACATTTTTTTATTTATTTAAGATTTAATTCAGATTAAAAAAGTTAAGTGTAACAATAAAATAACACATTAATAAATTATTAAAATTTACAAATACACAGACATAAGTTAAATGTACTATAGTATAGTTTTTCGTACAATTACTAATATTATTTTAAATATTTAAACATATAATATTACTATATTATATGTAGTAAATACTTTATTTACTAACATTTCAATAAAATAATAATTTAAGAACTTATTTCTAAATGCAACTTTTAAAGTCAATGATCAGTTGCACTTCCTAATCCATTTGCCAAATGCTTTTTTTATATTAATTTTTATCCAGTTGGAAAATGTCAGTGAACCAATGGACCGCAGACTGAATTTTACACACCACACCAGCCTTAGAGGTTCCTCTTTAATGAAATGCTTTAAGCCAGGGTGCGAACTATGGGGGAGCTAGGGGGAGCTCGGCTCCCCTTAATAAGACATGGGCTCCCCTGAAAACATGATTTGTGAAATTTTGGGGGGTCTCAAAAATATTGACAATGTGTTATTTTGATGTGCAATTTCAGTTTTGTGTAATGTGATCATCATGGATTATTATGTGTAAACTTGCAAAAATATCATTCATTCATGCATGATGGCGATTTAAACCTAATTCACTTCAATAAAGATAACGTCTCGGTTACGTATGTAACCCTCGTTCCCTGAAGGAGGGAACGGAGACGTCACGTCGGAGGAACCGACGAAATTGGGATCTCGCTTAGAGGGACCAATCTACTTCGAGTGTAAAC